>NW_027469146.1:425000-589276 GCF_051020765.1 Lasioglossum baleicum | reverse complement strand
CTCTCGCACGTGTTTTTACTCGACTAGCCTGCGGATGCATCTCTCGCACGTGTTTTTACTCGAATAGCCTGCGGGATGCATCCTCTCGCACGTGTTTCTACTCGACTAGCCTGCGGGATGCATCCTTCGCACGTGTTTTTACACGACTAGCCTGCGGGATGCATCCTCTCGCACGTGTTTTTGCTTGACTAGCCTGCGGGATGCATCCACTCGCACGTGTTTTTACTCGACTAGCCTGCGGGGTGCATCCTCTCGCACGTGTTTTTGCTCGACTAGCCTGCGGGATGCATCCTCTCGCACGTGTTTTTACTCGACTAGCCCTGCGGGATGCATCCTCTCGCACGTGTTTTTGCTCGACTAGCCTGCGGGATGCATCCTCTCGCACGTGTTTTTACTCGACTAGCCTGCGGGATGCATCCTCTCGCACGTGTTTTTACTCGACTAGCCTGCAGGATGCATCCTCTCGCACGTGTTTTTACTCGACTAGCCTGTGGGGTGCATCCTCTCGCACGTGTTTTTTACTCGACTAGCCTGCGGGATGCATCCTCTCGCACGTGTTTTTACTCGACTAGCCTGCGGGACGCATCCTCTCGCACGTGTTTTTCACTCGACTAGCCTGCGGATGCATCCTCTCGCACGTGTTTTTACTCGACTAGCCTGCGGGATGCATCCTCTCGCACGTGTTTTTACTCGACTAGCCTGCGGGATGCATCCTCTCAAACGTGTTTTTACTCGACTAGCCTGCGGGATTGCATCCTCTCCATTGTTTTTGCTCGACTAGCCTGCGGGATGCATCCTCTCGCCTGTGTTTTTACTCGAATAGCCTGCGGGATGCATCCTCTCGCACGTGTTTTTACTCGACTAGCCTGCGGGATGCATCCTCCCGCACGTGTTTTTACTCGACTAGCCTGCGGGATGCATCCTCTCGCAAGTGTTTTTACTCGACTAACCTGCGGGATGTATCCTCTCGCACGTGATTTTACTCGACTAGCCTGCGGGATGCATCCTCTCGCACGTGTTTTTACTCGAGTAGCCTGCGGGATTGCATCCTCTCGCACGTGTTTTTGCTCGACTAGCCTGCGGGATGCATCCTCTCGCACGTGTTTTTACTCGACTAGCCTGCGGGATTGCATCCTCTCCCATTGTTTTTGCTCGACTAGCCTGCGGATGCATCCTCTCGCCTGTGTTTTTTGCTCGACTAGCCTGCGGGATGCATCCTCTCGCACGTGTTTTTACTCGACTAGCCTGCGGGATGCATCCTCCCGCACGTGTTTTTACTCGACTAGCCTGCGGGATGCATCCTCTCGCAAGTGTTTTTACTCGACTAACCTGCGGGATGTATCCTCTCGCACGTGATTTTACTCGACTAGCCTGCGGGATGCATCCTCTCGCACGTGTTTTTACTCGAGTAGCCTGCGGGATTGCATCCTCTCGCACGTGTTTTTGCTCGACTAGCCTGCGGGATGCATCCTCTCGCACGTGTTTTTACTCGACTAGCCTGCGGGATGCATCCTCTCGCACGTGTTTTTACTCGACTAGCCTGCGGGATGCATCCTCTCGCACGTGTTTTTACACGACTAGCCTGCGGGATGCATCCTCTCGCACGTGTTTTTACTCGACTAGCCTGCGGGGTGCATCCTCTCGCACGTGTTTTTGCTCGACCAGCCTGCGGGATGCATCCTCTCGCACGTGTTTTTACTCGACCAGCCTGCGGGATGCATCCTCTCGCACGTGTTTTTGCTCGACTAGCCTGCGGGATGCATCCTCTCGCACGTATTTTTACTCGACTAGCCTGCGGGATGCATCCTCTCGCACGTGTTTTGCTCGACTAGCCTGCGGGACGCATCCTCTCGCATGTGTTCTTCACTCGACTAGCCTGCGGGATGCATCCTCTCGCACGTGTTTTTACTCGACTAGCCTGCGGGCTGTATCCTCTCGCACGTGTTTTTACTTGACTAGAGTGCGGAATGCATCCTCTCGCATGTGTTTCTACTCGACTAGCCTGCGGGATGCATCCTCTCGCACGTGTTTTTACTCGACTAGCCTGCGGGATGCATCCTCTCGCACGTGTTTCTACTCGACTAGCCTGCGGGATGCATCTCTGGCACGTGTTTTTACTCGACTAGCCTGCGGGATGCATCCTCTCGCACGTGTTTTTACACGACTAGCCTGCGGATGCATCCTCTCGCACGTGTTTTTACTCGACTAGCCTGCGGGGTGCATCCTCTCGCACGTGTTTTTACTCGACTAGCCTGCGGGGTGCATCCTCTCGCACGTGTTTTTACTCGACTAGCCTGCGGGATGTATCCTCTCGCACGTGTTTTTACTTGACTAGCCTGCGGGATGCATCCTCTCGCACGTGTTTTTACTCGACTAGCCTGCGGGATGCATCCTCTCGCACGTGTTTTTACTCGACTAGCCTGCGCGATGCATCCTCTCGCACGTGTTTTTCACTCGACTAGCCTGCGGGATGCATCCTCTCGCACGTGTTTTTACTCGACCAGCCTGCGGATGCATCCTCTCGCACGTGTTTTTACTCGACCAGCCTGCGCGATGCATCCTCTCGCACGTGTTTTTCACTCGACTAGCCTGCGGGATGCATCCTCTCGCACGTGTTTTTACTTGACTAGAGTGCGGAATGCATCCTCTCGCACGTGTTTCTACTCGACTAGCCTGCGGGATGCATCCTCTCGCACGTGTTTTTACTCGACTAGCCTGCGGGATGCATCCTCTCGCACGTGTTTCTACTCGACTAGCCTGCGGGATGCATCCTCTCGCACGTGTTTTTACTCGACTAGCCTGCGGGATGCATCCTCTCGCACGTGTTTTTACACGACGAGCCTGCGGATGCATCCTCTCGCACGTGTTTTTACTCGACTAGCCTGCGGGGTGCATCCTCTCGCACGTGTTTTTACTCGACTAGCCTGCGGGGTGCATCCTCTCGCACGTGTTTTTTACTCGACTAGCCTGCGGGGTGCATCCTCTCGCACGTGTTTTTACTCGACTAGCCTGCGGGATGTATCCTCTCGCACGTGTTTTTACTCGACTAGCCTGCGGAATGCATCCTCTCGCATGTGTTTCTACTCGACTAGCCTGCGGGATGCATCCTCTCGCACGTGTTTTTACTCGACTAGCCTGCGGATGCATCCTCTCGCACGGGTTTCTACTCGACTAGCCTGCGGATGCATCCTCTCGCACGTGTTTTTACTCGTCTAGCCTGAGGGATGCATCCTCTCGCACGGGATTTTACTCGACTAGCCTGCGGGATGCATCCTCTCGCACGTGTTTTTACTCGACTAGCCTGCGCGATGCATCCTCTCGCACGTGTTTTTACTCGACTAGCCTGCGGGATGCATCCTCTCGCACGTGTTTTTACTCGACTAGCCTGCGGGATGCATCCTCTCGCACGTGTTTTTCTCGACTAGCCTGCGGGATGCATCCTCTCGCACGTGTTTTTACTCGACTAGCCTGCGGGATGCATCCTCTCGCACGTGTTTTTCACTCGACTAGCCTGCGGGATGCATCCTCTCGCACGTGTTTTTACTCGACTAGCCTGCGGGATGCATCCTCTCGCACGTGTTTTTACTCGACTAGCCTGCGGGATGCATCCTCTCGCACGTGTTTTTACTCGACCAGCCTGCGGGATGCATCCTCTCGCACGTGTTTTTACTCGACTAGCCTGCGGGGTGCATCGTCTCGCACGTGTTTTTACTCGACCAGCCTGCGGGATGCATCCTCTCGCACGTGTTTTTACTCGACTAGCCTGCGGGATGCATCCTCTCGCACGTGTTTTTACTCGACCAGCCTGCGGGTTGCATCCTCTCGCACGTGTTTTTACTCGACCAGCCTGCGGGATGCATCCTCTCGCACGTGTTTTTCACTCGACTAGCCTGCGGGATGCATCCTCTCGCACGTGTTTTTACTCGACTAGCCTGCGGGATGCATCCCCTCGCACGTGTTTTTACTCGACTAGCCTGCGGGATGCATCCTCTCGCACGTGTTTTTACTCGACTAGCCTGCGGGATGCATCCACTCGCACGTGTTTTTACTCGACTAGCTTGCGGGATGCATCCTCTCGCACGTGTTTTTACTCGACCAGCCTGCGGGATGCATCCTCTCGCACGTGTTTTTACTCGACTAGCCTGCGGGATGCATCCTCTCGCACGTGTTTTTACCCGACCAGCCTGCGGGATGCATCCTCTCGCACGTGTTTTTACTCGACCAGCCCTGCGGGATGCATCCTCTCGCACGTGTTTTTCACTCGACTAGCCTGCGGGATGCATCTTCTCGCACGTGTTTTTACTCGACCAGCCTGCGGGATGCATCCTCTCGCACGTGTTTTTACTCGACTATCCTGCGGGATGCATCCTCTCGCACGTGTTTTTACTCGACCAGCCTGCGGGTTGCATCCTCTCGCACGTGTTTTTACTCGACCAGCCTGCGGGATGCATCCTCTCGCACGTGTTTTTCACTCGACTAGCCTGCGGGATGCATCCTCTCGCACGTGTTTTTACTCGACTAGCCTGCGGGATGCATCCTCTCGCACGTGTTTTTTACTCGACTAGCCTGCGGGATGCATCCTCTCGCACGTGTTTTTTACTCGACTAGCCTGCGGGATGCATCCACTCGCACGTGTTTTTACTCGACTAGCCTGCGGGATGCATCCTCTCGCACGTGTTTTTACTCGACCAGCCTGCGGGATGCATCCTCTCGCACGTGTTTTTACTCGACTAGCCTGCGGGATGCATCCTCTCGCACGTGTTTTTTACCCGACCAGCCTGCGGGATGCATCCTCTCGCACGTGTTTTTACTCGACCAGCCTGCGGATGCATCCTCTCGCACGTGTTTTTTCACTCGACTAGCCTGCGGGATGCATCTTCTCGCACGTGTTTTTACTCGACCAGCCTGCGGGATGCATCCTCTCGCACGTGTTTTTACTCGACTATCCTGCGGATGCATCCTCTCGCACGTGTTTTCACTCGACTAGCCTGCGGGATGCATTCTCTCGCACGTGTTTTTACTCGACTAGCCTGCGGGATGCATCCACTCGCACGTGTTTTTACTCGACTAGCCTGCGGGATGCATCCTCTCGCACGTGTTTTTACTCGACTAGCCTGCGGGATGCATCCACTCGCACGTGTTTTTACTCGACTAGCCTGCGGGATGCATCCTCTCGCACGTGTTTTTACTCGACCAGCCTGCGGGATGCATCCTCTCGCACGTGTTTTTTACTCGACTAGCCTGCGGGATGCATCCTCTCGCACGTGTTTTTACTCGACCAGCCTGCGGGATGCATCCTCTCGCACGTGTTTTTACTCGACCAGCCTGCGGGATGCATCCTCTCGCACGTGTTTTTGCTCGACTAGCCTGCGGGATGCATCCACTCGCACGTGTTTTTACTCGACTAGCCTGCGGGGTGCATCCTCTCGCACGTGTTTTTACTCGACCAGCCTGCGGGATGCATACTCTCGCTCGTGTTTTTACTCGACCAGCCTGCGGGATGCATCCTCTCGCACGTGTTTTTACTCGACCAGCCTGCGGGTTGCATCCTCTCGCACGTGTTTTTACTCGACCAGCCTGCGGGATGCATCCTCTCGCACGTGTTTTTCACTCGACTAGCCTGCGGGATGCATCCTCTCGCACGTGTTTTTAATCGACTAGCCTGCGAGATGCATCCTCTCGCACGTGTTTTTACTCGACTAGCCTGCGGGATGCATCCTCTCGCACGTGTTTTTACTCGACTTGCCTGCGGGATGCATCCACTCGCACGTGTTTTTACTCGACTAGCCTGCGGGATGCATCCTCTCGCACGTGTTTTTACTCGACCAGCCTGCGGGATGCATCCTCTCGCACGTGTTTTTACTCGACTAGCCTGCGGGATGCATCCTCTCGCACGTGTTTTTACTCGACCAGCCTGCGGATGCATCCTCTCGCACGTGTTTTTACTCGACCAGCCTGCGGGATGCATCCTCTCGCACGTGTTTTTCACTCGAGTAGCCTGCGGGATGCATCTTCTCGCACGTGTTTTTACTCGAATAGCCTGCGGGATGCATCCTCTCGCACGTGTTTTTACTCGACCTAGCCTGCGGGATGCATTCTCTCGCACGTGTTTTTACTCGACTAGCCTGCGGGATGCATCCACCCGCACGTGTTTTTACTCGACTAGCCTGCGGGATGCATCCTCTCGCACGTGTTTTTACTCGACCAGCCTGCGGGATGCATCCTCTCGCACGTGTTTTTACTCGACCAGCCTGCGGGATGCATCCTCTCGCACGTGTTTTTTGCTCGACTAGCCTGCGGGATGCATCCACTCGCACGTGTTTTTACTCGACTAGCCTGCGGGGTGCATCCTCTCGCACGTGTTTTTACTCGACCAGCCTGCGGGATGCATCCTCTCGCACGTGTTTTTACTCGGACCAGCCTGCGGGATGCATCCTCTCGCACGTGTTTTTACTCGACCAGCCTGCGGGATGCATCCTCTCGCACGTGTTTTTACTCGACTAGCCTGCGGGATGCATCCTCTCGCACGTGTTTTTACTCGACTAGCCTGCGGGATGCATCCTCTCGCACGTGTTTTTACTCGAATAGCCTGCGGGATGCATCCTCTCGCACGTGTTTCTACTCGACTAGCCTGCGGGATGCATCCTCTCGCACGTGTTTTTACACGACTAGCCTGCGGGATGCATCCTCTCGCACGTGTTTTTGCTTGACTAGCCTGCGGGATGCATCCACTCGCACGTGTTTTTACTCGACTAGCCTGCGGGGTGCATCCTCTCGCACGTGTTTTTGCTCGACTAGCCTGCGGGATGCATCCTCTCGCACGTGTTTTTACTCGACTAGCCTGCGGGATGCATCCTCTCGCACGTGTTTTTGCTCGACTAGCCTGCGGGATGCATCCTCTCGCACGTGTTTTACTCGACTAGCCTGCGGGATGCATCCTCTCGCACGTGTTTTTACTCGACTAGCCTGCGGGATGCATCCTCTCGCACGTGTTTTTACTCGACTAGCCTGCGGGGTGCATCCTCTCGCACGTGTTTTTACTCGACTAGCCTGCGGGATGCATCCTCTCGCACGTGTTTTTACTCGACTAGCCTGCGGGACGCATCCTCTCGCACGTGTTTTTCACTCGACTAGCCTGCGGGATGCATCCTCTCGCACGTGTTTTTACTCGACTAGCCTGCGGGATGCATCCTCTCGCACGTGTTTTTACTCGACTAGCCTGCGGGATGCATCCTCTCAAACGTGTTTTTACTCGACTAGCCTGCGGGATTGCATCCTCTCACATTGTTTTTGCTCGACTAGCCTGCGGGATGCATCCTCTCGCCTGTGTTTTTACTCGACTAGCCTGCGGGATGCATCCTCTCGCACGTGTTTTTACTCGACTAGCCTGCGGGATGCATCCTCCCGCACGTGTTTTTACTCGACTAGCCTGCGGGATGCATCCTCTCGCAAGTGTTTTTACTCGACTAACCTGCGGGATGTATCCTCTCGCACGTGATTTTACTCGACTAGCCTGCGGGATGCATCCTCTCGCACGTGTTTTTACTCGACTAGCCTGCGGGGTGCATCCTCTCGCACGTGTTTTTACTCGACTAGCCTGCGGGATGCATCCTCTCGCACGTGTTTTTACTCGACTTGCCTGCGGGATGCATCCACTCGCACGTGTTTTTACTCGACTAGCCTGCGGGATGCATCCTCTCGCACGTGTTTTTACTCGACCAGCCTGCGGGATGCATCCTCTCTCACGTGTTTTTACTCGACTAGCCTGCGGGATGCATCCTCTCGCACGTGTTTTTACTCGACCAGCCTGCGGGATGCATCCTCTCGCACGTGTTTTTGCTCGACTAGCCTGCGGGATGCATCCTCTCGCCTGTGTTTTTACTCGACTAGCCTGCGGGATGCATCCTCTCGCACGTGTTTTTACTCGACTAGCCTGCGGGATGCATCCTCCCGCACGTGTTTTTACTCGACTAGCCTGCGGGATGCATCCTCTCGCAAGTGTTTTTACTCGACTAACCTGCGGGATGTATCCTCTCGCACGTGATTTTACTCGACTAGCCTGCGGGATGCATCCTCTCGCACGTGTTTTTACTCGAGTAGCCTGCGGGATTGCATCCTCTCGCACTAGTTTTTGCTAGACTAGCCTGCGGGATGCATCCTCTCGCACGTGTTTTTACTCGACTAGCCTGCGGGATGCATCCTCTCGCACGTGTTTTTACTCGACTAGCCTGCGGGATGCATCCTCTCGCACGTGTTTTTACACGACTAGCCTGCGGGATGCATCCTCTCGCACGTGTTTTTACTCGACTAGCCTGCGGGGTGCATCCTCTCGCACGTGTTTTTACTCGACCAGCCTGCGGGATGCATCCTCTCGCACGTGTTTTTAGTCGACCAGCCTGCGGGATGCATCCTCTCGCACGTGTTTTTACTCGACCAGCCTGCGGGATGCATCCTCTCGCACGTGTTTTTACTCGACTAGCCTGCGGGATGCATCCTCTCGCACGTGTTTTTACTCGACTAGCCTGCGGGATGCATCCTCTCGCACGTGTTTTTACTCGAATAGCCTGCGGGATGCATCCTCTCGCACGTGTTTCTACTCGACTAGCCTGCGGGATGCATCCTCTCGCACGTGTTTTTACACGACTAGCCTGCGGGATGCATCCTCTCGCACGTGTTTTTGCTTGACTAGCCTGCGGGATGCATCCACTCGCACGTGTTTTTACTCGACTAGCCTGCGGGGTGCATCCTCTCGCACGTGTTTCTACTCGACTAGCCTGCGGGATGCATCCTCTCGCACGTGTTTTTACTCGACTAGCCTGCGGGATGTATCCTCTCGCACGTGTTTTTACTCGACTAGCCTGCGGGATGCATCCTCTCGCACGTGTTTTTACTCGACTAGCCTGCGGGATGCATCCTCTCGCACGTGTTTTTCTCGACTAGCCTGCGGGATGCATCCTCTCGCACGTGTTTTTACTCGACTAGCCTGCGGGATGCATCCTCTCGCACGTGTTTTTCACTCGACTAGCCTGCGGGATGCATCCTCTCGCACGTGTTTTTACTCGACTAGCCTGCGGGATGCATCCTCTCGCACGTGTTTCTACTCGACTAGCCTGCGGGATGCATCCTCTCGCACGTGTTTTTACACGACTAGCCTGCGGGATGCATCCTCTGGCACGTGTTTTTGCTCGACTAGCCTGCGGCGTGCATCCTCTCGCACGTGTTTTTACTCGACTAGCCTGCGGGATGCATCCTCTCGCACGTGTTTTTACTCGACTAGCCTGCGGGATGCATCCTCTCGCACGTGTTTTTACTCGACTAGCCTGCGGGATGCATCCTCTCGCACGTGTTTTTCTCGACTAGCCTGCGGGTTGCATCCTCTCGCACGTGTTTTTACTCGACTAGCCTGCGGGATGCATCCTCTCGCACGTGTTTTTCACTCGACTAGCCTGCGGGATGCATCCTCTCGCACGTGTTTTTACTCGACTAGCCTGCGGGATGCATCCTCTCGCACGTGTTTTTACTCGACTAGCCTGCGGGATGCATCCTCTCGCACGTGTTTTTACTCGACTAGCCTGCGGGATGCATCCTCTCGCACGTGTTTTTACTCGACTAGCCTGCGGGATGCATCGTCTCGCACGTGTTTTTACTCGACCAGCCTGCGGGATGCATCCTCTCGCACGTGTTTTTACTCGACTAGCCTGCGGGATGCATCCTTTCGCACGTGTTTTTACTCGACCAGCCTGCGGGTTGCATCCTCTCGCACGTGTTTTTACTCGACCAGCCTGCGGGATGCATCCTCTCGCACGTGTTTTTCACTCGACTAGCCTGCGGGATGCATCCTCTCGCACGTGTTTTTACTCGACTAGCCTGCGGGATGCATCCTCTCGCACGTGTTTTTACTCGACTAGCCTGCGGGATGCATCCTCTCGCACGTGTTTTTACTCGACTTGCCTGCGGGATGCATCCACTCGCACGTGTTTTTACTCGACTAGCCTGCGGGATGCATCCTCTCGCACGTGTTTTTACTCGACTAGCCTGCGGGATGCATCCTCTCGCACGTGTTTTTACTCGAATAGCCTGCGGGATGCATCCTCTCGCACGTGTTTCTACTCGACTAGCCTGCGGGATGCATCCTCTCGCACGTGTTTTTACACGACTAGCCTGCGGGATGCATCCTCTCGCACGTGTTTTTGCTTGACTAGCCTGCGGGATGCATCCACTCGCACGTGTTTTTACTCGACTAGCCTGCGGGGTGCATCCTCTCGCACGTGTTTCTACTCGACTAGCCTGCGGGATGCATCCTCTCGCACGTGTTTTTACTCGACTAGCCTGCGGGATGTATCCTCTCGCACGTGTTTTTACTCGACTAGCCTGCGGGATGCATCCTCTCGCACGTGTTTTTACTCGACTAGCCTGCGGGATGCATCCTCTCGCACGTGCTTTTACTCGAGTAACCTGCGGGATGCATCCTCTCGCACGTGTTTTGACTCGACTAGCCTGCGGGATGCATCCTCTCGCACGTGTTTCTACTCGACTAGCCTGCGGGATGCATCCTCTCGCACGTGTTTTTACACGACTAGCCTGCGGGATGCATCCTCTGGCACGTGTTTTTGCTCGACTAGCCTGCGGCGTGCATCCTCTCGCACGTGTTTTTACTCGACTAGCCTGCGGGATGCATCCTCTCGCACGTGTTTTTACTCGACTAGCCTGCGGGATGCATCCTCTCGCACGTGTTTTTACTCGACTAGCCTGCGGGATGCATCCTCTCGCACGTGTTTTTCTCGACTAGCCTGCGGGATGCATCCTCTCGCACGTGTTTTTACTCGACTAGCCTGCGGGATGCATCCTCTCGCACGTGTTTTTCACTCGACTAGCCTGCGGGATGCATCCTCTCGCACGTGTTTTTACTCGACTAGCCTGCGGGATGCATCCTCTCGCACGTGTTTTTACTCGACTAGCCTGCGGGATGCATCCTCTCGCACGTGTTTTTACTCGACTAGCCTGCGGGATGCATCCTCTCGCACGTGTTTTTACTCGACTAGCCTGCGGGATGCATCGTCTCGCACGTGTTTTTACTCGACCAGCCTGCGGGATGCATCCTCTCGCACGTGTTTTTACTCGACTAGCCTGCGGGATGCATCCTCTCGCACGTGTTTTTACTCGACCAGCCTGCGGGTTGCATCCTCTCGCACGTGTTTTTACTCGACCAGCCTGCGGGATGCATCCTCTCGCACGTGTTTTTCACTCGACTAGCCTGCGGGATGCATCCTCTCGCACGTGTTTTTACTCGACTAGCCTGCGGGATGCATCCTCTCGCACGTGTTTTTACTCGACTAGCCTGCGGGATGCATCCTCTCGCACGTGTTTTTACTCGACTTGCCTGCGGGATGCATCCACTCGCACGTGTTTTTACTCGACTAGCCTGCGGGATGCATCCTCTCGCACGTGTTTTTACTCGACCAGCCTGCGGGATGCATCCTCTCGCACGTGTTTTTACTCGACTAGCCTGCGGGATGCATCCTCTCGCACGTGTTTTTACTCGACCAGCCTGCGGGATGCATCCTCTTGCACGTGTTTTTACTCGACCAGCCTGCGGGATGCATCCTCTCGCACGTGTTTTTCACTCGACTAGCCTGCGGGATGCATCTTCCTCGCACGTGTTTTTACTCGAATAGCCTGCGGGATGCATCCTCTCGCAAGTGTTTTTACTCGACTAGCCTGCGGGATGCATTCTCTCGCACGTGTTTTTACTCGACTAGCCTGCGGGATGCATCCACTCGCACGTGTTTTTACTCGACTAGCCTGCGGGATGCATCCTCTCGCACGTGTTTTTACTCGACCAGCCTGCGGGATGCATCCTCTCGCACGTGTTTTTACTCGACTAGCCTGCGGGATGCATCCTCTCGCACGTGTTTTTACTCGACTAGCCTGCGGGATGCATCCTCTCGCACGTGTTTTTACTCGACTAGCCTGCGGGATGCATCCTCTCGCACGTGTTTTTACTCGAATAGCCTGCGGGATGCATCCTCTCGCACGTGTTTCTACTCGACTAGCCTGCGGGATGCATCCTCTCGCACGTGTTTTTACACGACTAGACTGCGGGATGCATCCTCTCGCACGTGTTTTTGCTTGACTAGCCTGCGGGATGCATCCACTCGCACGTGTTTTTACTCGACTAGCCTGCGGGGTGCATCCTCTCGCACGTGTTTCTACTCGACTAGCCTGCGGGATGCATCCTCTCGCACGTGTTTTTACTCGACTAGCCTGCGGGATGTATCCTCTCGCACGTGTTTTTTACTCGACTAGCCTGCGGGATGCATCCTCTCGCACGTGTTTTTACTCGACTAGCCTGCGGGATGCATCCTCTCGCACGTGCTTTTACTCGAGTAACCTGCGGATGCATCCTCTCGCACGTGTTTTGACTCGACTAGCCTGCGGGATGCATCCTCTCGCACGTGTTTCTACTCGACTAGCCTGCGGGATGCATCCTCTCGCACGTGTTTTTACACGACTAGCCTGCGGGATGCATCCTCTGGCACGTGTTTTTGCTCGACTAGCCTGCGGCGTGCATCCTCTCGCACGTGTTTTTACTCGACTAGCCTGCGGGATGCATCCTCTCGCACGTGTTTTTACTCGACTAGCCTGCGGGATGCATCCTCTCGCACGTGTTTTTACTCGACTAGCCTGCGGGATGCATCCTCTCGCACGTGTTTTTCTCGACTAGCCTGCGGGATGCATCCTCTCGCACGTGTTTTTACTCGACTAGCCTGCGGGATGCATCCTCTCGCACGTGTTTTTCACTCGACTAGCCTGCGGGATGCATCCTCTCGCACGTGTTTTTACTCGACTAGCCTGCGGGATGCATCCTCTCGCACGTGTTTTTACTCGACTAGCCTGCGGGATGCATCCTCTCGCACGTGTTTTTACTCGACTAGCCTGCGGGATGCATCCTCTCGCACGTGTTTTTACTCGACTAGCCTGCGGGATGCATCGTCTCGCACGTGTTTTTACTCGACCAGCCTGCGGGATGCATCCTCTCGCACGTGTTTTTACTCGACTAGCCTGCGGGATGCATCCTCTCGCACGTGTTTTTACTCGACCAGCCTGCGGGTTGCATCCTCTCGCACGTGTTTTTACTCGACCAGCCTGCGGGATGCATCCTCTCGCACGTGTTTTTCACTCGACTAGCCTGCGGGATGCATCCTCTCGCACGTGTTTTTACTCGACTAGCCTGCGGGATGCATCCTCTCGCACGTGTTTTTACTCGACTAGCCTGCGGGATGCATCCTCTCGCACGTGTTTTTACTCGACTTGCCTGCGGGATGCATCCACTCGCACGTGTTTTTACTCGACTAGCCTGCGGGATGCATCCTCTCGCACGTGTTTTTACTCGACCAGCCTGCGGGATGCATCCTCTCGCACGTGTTTTTACTCGACTAGCCTGCGGGATGCATCCTCTCGCACGTGTTTTTACTCGACCAGCCTGCGGGATGCATCCTCTCGCACGTGTTTTTACTCGACCAGCCTGCGGGATGCATCCTCTCGCACGTGTTTTTCACTCGACTAGCCTGCGGGATGCATCTTCTCGCACGTGTTTTTACTCGAATAGCCTGCGGGATGCATCCTCTCGCAAGTGTTTTTACTCGACTAGCCTGCGGGATGCATTCTCTCGCACGTGTTTTTACTCGACTAGCCTGCGGGATGCATCCACTCGCACGTGTTTTTACTCGACTAGCCTGCGGGATGCATCCTCTCGCACGTGTTTTTACTCGACCAGCCTGCGGGATGCATCCTCTCGCACGTGTTTTTACTCGACTAGCCTGCGGGATGCATCCTCTCGCACGTGTTTTTACTCGACCAGCCTGCGGGATGCATCCTCTCGCACGTGTTTTTACTCGACCAGCCTGCGGGATGCATCCTCTCGCACGTGTTTTTACTCGACTAGCCTGCGGGATGCATCCTCTCGCACGTGTTTTTACTCGACCAGCCTGCGGGATGCATCCTCTCGCACGTGTTTTTACTCGACCAGCCTGCGGGATGCATCCTCTCGCACGTGTTTTTGCTCGACTAGCCTGCGGGATGCATCCACTCGCACGTGTTTTTACTCGACTAGCCTGCGGGGTGCATCCTCTCGCACGTGTTTTTACTCGACCAGCCTGCGGGATGCATCCTCTCGCACGTGTTTTTACTCGACCAGCCTGCGGGATGCATCCTCTCGCACGTGTTTTTACTCGACCAGCCTGCGGGATGCATCCTCTCGCACGTGTTTTTACTCGACTAGCCTGCGGGATGCATCCTCTCGCACGTGTTTTTACTCGACTAGCCTGCGGGATGCATCCTCTCGCACGTGTTTTTACTCGAATAGCCTGCGGGATGCATCCTCTCGCACGTGTTTCTACTCGACTAGCCTGCGGGATGCATCCTCTCGCACGTGTTTTTACTCGACTAGCCTGCGGGATGCATCCTCTCGCACGTGTTTTTGCTCGACTAGCCTGCGGGATGCATCCACTCGCACGTGTTTTTACTCGACTAGCCTGCGGGGTGCATCCTCTCGCACGTGTTTTTGCTCGACTAGCCTGCGGGATGCATCCTCTCGCACGTGTTTTTACTCGACTAGCCTGCGGGATGCATCCTCTCGCACGTGTTTTTGCTCGACTAGCCTGCGGGATGCATCCTCTCGCACGTGTTTTTACTCGACTAGCCTGCGGGATGCATCCTCTCGCACGTGTTTTTACTCGACTAGCCTGCGGGATGCATCCTCTCGCACGTGTTTTTACTCGACTAGCCTGCGGGGTGCATCCTCTCGCACGTGTTTTTACTCGACTAGCCTGCGGGGTGCATCCTCTCGCACGTGTTTTTACTCGACTAGCCTGCGGGATGCATCCTCTCGCACGTGTTTTTACTCGACTAGCCTGCGGGACGCATCCTCTCGCACGTGTTTTTCACTCGACTAGCCTGCGGGATGCATCCTCTCGCACGTGTTTTTACTCGACTAGCCTGCGGGATGCATCCTTTCGCACGTGTTTTTACTCGACTAGCCTGCGGGATGCATCCTCTCAAACGTGTTTTTACTCGACTAGCCTGCGGGATTGCATCCTCTCACACGTGTTTTTGCTCGACTAGCCTGCGGGATGCATCCTCTCGCCTGTGTTTTTACTCGACTAGCCTGCGGGATGCATCCTCTCGCACGTGTTTTTACTCGACTAGCCTGCGGGATGCATCCTCCCGCACGTGTTTTTACTCGACTAGCCTGCGGGATGCATCCTCTCGCAAGTGTTTTTACTCGACTAACCTGCGGGATGTATCCTCTCGCACGTGTTTTTACTCGACTAGCCTGCGGGATGCATCCTCTCGCACGTGTTTTTACTCGTGTAGCCTGCGGGATTGCATCCTCTCGCACGTGTTTTTGCTCGACTAGCCTGCGGGATGCATCCTCTCGCACGTGTTTTTACTCGACTAGCCTGCGGGATGCATCCTCTCGCACGTGTTTTTACTCGACTAGCCTGCGGGATGCATCCTCCCGCACGTGTTTTTACTCGACTAGCCTGCGGGATGCATCCTCTCGCACGTGTTTTTGCTCGACTAGCCTGCGGGATGCATCCTCCCGCACGTGTTTTTACTCGACTAGCCTGCGGGATGCATCCTCTCGCACGTGTTTTTGCTCGACTAGCCTGCGGGATGCATCCACTCACACGTGTTTTTACTCGACTAGCCTGCGGGGTGCATCCTCTCGCACGTGTTTTTACTCGACCAGCCTGCGGGATGCATCCTCTCGCACGTGTTTTTACTCGACTAGCCTGCGGGATGCATCCTCCCGCACGTGTTTTTACTCGACTAGCCTGCGGGATGCATCCTCTCGCAAGTGTTTTTACTCGACTAACCTGCGGGATGTATCCTCTCGCACGTGTTTTTACTCGACTAGCCTGCGGGATGCATCCTCTCGCACGTGTTTTTACTCGAGTAGCCTGCGGGATTGCATCCTCTCGCACGTGTTTTTGCTCGACCAGCCTGCGGGATGCATCCTCTCGCACGTGTTTTTACTCGACCAGCCTGCGGGATGCATCCTCTCGCACGTGTTTTTACTCGACTAGCCTGCGGGATGCATCCTCTCGCACGTGTTTTTACTCGACTAGCCTGCGGGATGCATCCTCTCGCACGTGTTTTTACTCGAATAGCCTGCGGGATGCATCCTCTCGCACGTGTTTTTACACGACTAGCCTGCGGGATGCATCCTCTCGCACGTGTTTTTGCTTGACTAGCCTGCGGGATGCATCCACTCGCACGTGTTTTTACTCGACTAGCCTGCGGGGTGCATCCTCTCGCACGTGTTTTTGCTCGACTAGCCTGCGGGATGCATCCTCTCGCACGTGTTTTTGCTCGACTAGCCTGCGGGATGCATCCTCTCGCACGTGTTTTTACTCGACTAGCCTGCGGGATGCATCCTCTCGCACGTGTTTTTACTCGACTAGCCTGCGGGATGCATCCTCTCGCACGTGTTTTTACTCGACTAGCCTGCGGGGTGCATCCTCTCGCACGTGTTTTTACTCGACTAGCCTGCGGGATGCATCCTCTCGCACGTGTTTTTACTCGACTAGCCTGCGGGATGCATCCTCTCGCACGTGTTTTTACTCGACTAGCCTGCGGGACGCATCCTCTCGTACGTGTTTTTCACTCGACTAGCCTGCGGATGCATCCTCTCGCACGTGTTTTTACTCGACTAGCCTGCGGGATGCATCCTCTCAAACGTGTTTTTACTCGACTAGCCTGCGGGATTGCATCCTCTCACACGTGTTTTTGCTCGACTAGCCAGCGGGATGCATCCTCTCGCCTGTGTTTTTACTCGACTAGCCTGCGGGATGCATCCTCTCGCACGTGTTTTTACTCGACTAGCCTGCGGGATGCATCCTCCCGCACGTGTTTTTACTCGACTAGCCTGCGGGATGCATCCTCTCGCAAGTGTTTTTACTCGACTAACCTGCGGGATGTATCCTCTCGCACGTGTTTTTACTCGACTAGCCTGCGGGATGCATCCTCTCGCACGTGTTTTTACTCGAGTAGCCTGCGGGATTGCATCCTCTCGCACGTGTTTTTGCTCGACTAGCCTGCGGGATGCATCCTCTCGCACGTGTTTTTACTCGACTAGCCTGCGGGATGCATCCTCTCGCACGTGTTTTAGCTCGACTAGCCTGCGGGATGCATCCTCTCGCACGTGTTTTTACTTGACTAGCCTGCGGGATGCATCCTCTCGCACGTGTTTTTACTCGACTAGCCTGCGGGATGCATCCTCTCGCACGCGTTTTTACTCGACTAGCCTGCGGGATGCATCCTCTCGCACGTGTTTTTCACTCGACTAGCCTGCGGGATGCATCCTCTCGCACGTGTTTTTACTCGACTAGCCTGCGGGATGCATCCTCTCGCACGTGTTTTTCACTCGACTAGCCTGCGGGATGCATCCTCTCGCACGTGTTTTTACTCGACTAGCCTGCGGGATGCATCCTCTCGCACGTGTTTTTACTCGACTAGCCTGCGGGATGCATCCTCTCGCACGTGTTTTTACTCGACTAGCCTGCGGGATGCATCCTCTCGCACGTGTTTTTGCTCGACTAGCCTGCGGGATGCATCCTCTCGCACGTATTTTTACTCGACTAGCCTGCGGGATGCTTCCTCTCGCACGTGTTTTTGCTCGACTAGCCTGCGGGACGCATCCTCTCGCATGTGTTCTTCACTCGACTAGCCTGGGGGATGCATCCTCTCGCACGTGTTTTTACTCGACTAGCCTGCGGGATGTATCCTCTCGCACGTGTTTTTACTTGACTAGCCTGCGGAATGCATCCTCTCGCACGTGTTTTTACTCGACTAGCCTGCGGGATGCATCCTCTCGCAAGTGTTTTTACTCGACCAGCCTGCAGGATGCATCCTCTCGCACGTGTTTTTACTCGACTAGCCTGCGGGATGCATCCTCTCGCACGTGTTTTTACTCGACTAGCCTGCGGGATGCATCCTCTCGCACGTGTTTTTACTCGACCAGCCTGCGGGATGCATCCTCCCGCACGTGTTTTTACTCGACTAGCCTGCGGGATGCATCCTCTCGCACGTGTTTTTCACTCGACTAGCCTGCGGGATGCATCCTCTCGCACGTGTTTTTACTCGACTAGCCTGCGGGATGCATCCTCTCGCACGTGTTTTTACTCGACCAGCCTGCGGGATGCATCCTCCCGCACGTGTTTTTACTCGACTAGCCTGCGGGATGCATCCTCTCGCACGTGTTTTTCACTCGACTAGCCTGCGGGATGCATCCTCTCGCACGTGTTTTTACTCGACCAGCCTGCGGGATGCATCCTCCCGCACGTGTTTTTACTCGACTAGCCTGCGGGATGCATCCTCTCGCACGTGTTTTTCACTCGACTAGCCTGCGGGATGCATCCTCTCGCACGTGTTTTTACTCGACTAGCCTGCGGGATGCATCCTCTCGCACGTGTTTTTACTCGACCAGCCTGCGGGATGCATCCTCTCGCACGTGTTTTTACTCGACTAGCCTGCGGGATGCATCGTCTCGCACGTGTTTTTACTCGACCAGCCTGCGGGATGCATCCTCTCGCACGTGTTTTTACTCGACTAGCCTGCGGGATGCATCCTCTCGCACGTGTTTTTACTCGACCAGCCTGCGGGTTGCATCCTCTCGCACGTGTTTTTACTCGACCAGCCTGCGGGATGCATCCTCCCGCACGTGTTTTTACTCGACTAGCCTGCGGGATGCATCCTCTCGCACGTGTTTTTCACTCGACTAGCCTGCGGGATGCATCCTCTCGCACGTGTTTTTACTCGACTAGCCTGCGGGATGCATCCTCTCGCACGTGTTTTTACTCGACCAGCCTGCGGGATGCATCCTCCCGCACGTGTTTTTACTCGACTAGCCTGCGGGATGCATCCTCTCGCACGTGTTTTTCACTCGACTAGCCTGCGGGATGCATCCTCTCGCACGTGTTTTTACTCGACCAGCCTGCGGGATGCATCCTCCCGCACGTGTTTTTACTCGACTAGCCTGCGGGATGCATCCTCTCGCACGTGTTTTTCACTCGACTAGCCTGCGGGATGCATCCTCTCGCACGTGTTTTTACTCGACTAGCCTGCGGGATGCATCCTCTCGCACGTGTTTTTACTCGACCAGCCTGCGGGATGCATCCTCTCGCACGTGTTTTTACTCGACTAGCCTGCGGGATGCATCGTCTCGCACGTGTTTTTACTCGACCAGCCTGCGGGATGCATCCTCTCGCACGTGTTTTTACTCGACTAGCCTGCGGGATGCATCCTCTCGCACGTGTTTTTACTCGACCAGCCTGCGGGTTGCATCCTCTCGCACGTGTTTTTACTCGACCAGCCTGCGGGATGCATCCTCTCGCACGTGTTTGTCACTCGACTAGCCTGCGGGATGCATCCTCTCGCACGTGTTTTTACTCGACTAGCCTGCGGGATGCATCCTCTCGCACGTGTTTTTACTCGACTAGCCTGCGGGATGCATCCTCTCGCACGTGTTTTTACTCGACTAGCCTGCGGGATGCATCCACTCGCACGTGTTTTTACTCGACTAGCCTGCGGGATGCATCCTCTCGCACGTGTTTTTACTCGACCAGCCTGCGGGATGCATCCTCTCGCACGTGTTTTTACTCGACTAGCCTGCGGGATGCATCCTCTCGCACGTGTTTTTACCCGACCAGCCTGCGGGATGCATCCTCCCGCACGTGTTTTTACTCGACCAGCCTGCGGGATGCATCCTCTCGCACGTGTTTTTCACTCGACTAGCCTGCGGGATGCATCTTCTCGCACGTGTTTTTACTCGACCAGCCTGCGGGATGCATCCTCTCGCACGTGTTTTTACTCGACTAGCCTGCGGGATGCATCCTCTCGCACGTGTTTTCACTCGACTAGCCTGCGGGATGCATTCTCTCGCACGTGTTTTTACTCGACTAGCCTGCGGGATGCATCCACTCGCACGTGTTTTTACTCGACTAGCCTGCGGGATGCATCCTCTCGCACGTGTTTTTACTCGACTAGCCTGCGGGATGCATCCACTCGCACGTGTTTTTACTCGACTAGCCTGCGGGATGCATCCTCTCGCACGTGTTTTTACTCGACCAGCCTGCGGGATGCATCCTCTCGCACGTGTTTTTACTCGACTAGCCTGCGGGATGCATCCTCTCGCACGTGTTTTTACTCGACCAGCCTGCGGGATGCATCCTCTCGCACGTGTTTTTACTCGACTAGCCTGCGGGATGCATCCTCTCGCACGTGTTTTTACTCGACTAGCCTGCGGGATGCATCCTCTCGCACGTGTTTTTACTCGAATAGCCTGCGGGATGCATCCTCTCGCACGTGTTTCTACTCGACTAGCCTGCGGGATGCATCCTCTCGCACGTGTTTTTACACGACTAGCCTGCGGGATGCATCCTCTCGCACGTGTTTTTGCTTGACTAGCCTGCGGGATGCATCCACTCGCACGTGTTTTTACTCGACTAGCCTGCGGGATGCATCCTCTCGCACGTGTTTTTCTCGACTAGCCTGCGGGATGCATCCTCTCGCACGTGTTTTTACTCGACTAGCCTGCGGGATGCATCCTCTCGCACGTGTTTTTCACTCGACTAGCCTGCGGGATGCATCCTCTCGCACGTGTTTTTACTCGACTAGCCTGCGGGATGCATCCTCTCGCACGTGTTTTTACTCGACTGGCCTGCGGGATGCATCCTCTCGCACGTGTTTTTACTCGACTAGCCTGCGGGATGCATCCTCTCGCACGTGTTTTTACTCGACTAGCCTGCGGGATGCATCCTCTCGCACGTGTTTCTACTCGACTAGCCTGCGGGATGCATCCTCTCGCACGTGTTTTTACACGACTAGCCTGCGGGATGCACCCTCTCGCACGTGTTTTTGCTTGACTAGCCTGCGGGATGCATCCACTCGCACGCGTTTTTGCTTGACTAGCCTGCGGGATGCATCCTCTCGCACGTGTTTTTACTCGACTAGCCTGCGGGATGCATCCTCTCGCACGTGTTTTTGCTCGACTAGCCTGCGGGATGCATCCTCTCGCACGTGTTTTTACTCGACTAGCCTGCGGGATGCATCCACTCGCACGTGTTTTTACTCGACTAGCCTGCGGGATGCATCCTCTCGCACGTGTTTTTACTCGACCAGCCTGCGGGATGCATCCTCTCGCACGTGTTTTTACTCGACTAGCCTGCGGGATGCATCCTCTCGCACGTGTTTTTACCCGACCAGCCTGCGGGATGCATCCTCCCGCACGTGTTTTTACTCGACCAGCCTGCGGGATGCATCCTCTCGCACGTGTTTTTCACTCGACTAGCCTGCGGGATGCATCTTCTCGCACGTGTTTTTACTCGACCAGCCTGCGGGATGCATCCTCTCGCACGTGTTTTTACTCGACTAGCCTGCGGGATGCATCCTCTCGCACGTGTTTTCACTCGACTAGCCTGCGGGATGCATTCTCTCGCACGTGTTTTTACTCGACTAGCCTGCGGGATGCATCCACTCGCACGTGTTTTTACTCGACTAGCCTGCGGGATGCATCCTCTCGCACGTGTTTTTACTCGACTAGCCTGCGGGATGCATCCACTCGCACGTGTTTTTACTCGACTAGCCTGCGGGATGCATCCTCTCGCACGTGTTTTTACTCGACCAGCCTGCGGGATGCATCCTCTCGCACGTGTTTTTACTCGACTAGCCTGCGGGATGCATCCTCTCGCACGTGTTTTTACTCGACCAGCCTGCGGGATGCATCCTCTCGCACGTGTTTTTACTCGACTAGCCTGCGGGATGCATCCTCTCGCACGTGTTTTTACTCGACTAGCCTGCGGGATGCATCCTCTCGCACGTGTTTTTACTCGAATAGCCTGCGGGATGCATCCTCTCGCACGTGTTTCTACTCGACTAGCCTGCGGGATGCATCCTCTCGCACGTGTTTTTACACGACTAGCCTGCGGGATGCATCCTCTCGCACGTGTTTTTGCTTGACTAGCCTGCGGGATGCATCCACTCGCACGTGTTTTTACTCGACTAGCCTGCGGGATGCATCCTCTCGCACGTGTTTTTCTCGACTAGCCTGCGGGATGCATCCTCTCGCACGTGTTTTTACTCGACTAGCCTGCGGGATGCATCCTCTCGCACGTGTTTTTCACTCGACTAGCCTGCGGGATGCATCCTCTCGCACGTGTTTTTACTCGACTAGCCTGCGGGATGCATCCTCTCGCACGTGTTTTTACTCGACTGGCCTGCGGGATGCATCCTCTCGCACGTGTTTTTACTCGACTAGCCTGCGGGATGCATCCTCTCGCACGTGTTTTTACTCGACTAGCCTGCGGGATGCATCCTCTCGCACGTGTTTCTACTCGACTAGCCTGCGGGATGCATCCTCTCGCACGTGTTTTTACACGACTAGCCTGCGGGATGCACCCTCTCGCACGTGTTTTTGCTTGACTAGCCTGCGGGATGCATCCACTCGCACGCGTTTTTGCTTGACTAGCCTGCGGGATGCATCCTCTCGCACGTGTTTTTACTCGACTAGCCTGCGGGATGCATCCTCTCGCACGTGTTTTTGCTCGACTAGCCTGCGGGATGCATCCTCTCGCACGTGTTTTTACTCGACTAGCCTGCGGGATGCATCCTCTCGCACGTGTTTTTACTCGACTAGCCTGCGGGATGCATCCACTCGCACGTGTTTTTACTCGACTAGCCTGCGGGATGCATCCTCTCGCACGTGTTTTTACTCGACCAGCCTGCGGGATGCATCCTCTCGCACGTGTTTTTACTCGACTAGCCTGCGGGATGCATCCTCTCGCACGTGTTTTTACCCGACCAGCCTGCGGGATGCATCCTCCCGCACGTGTTTTTACTCGACCAGCCTGCGGGATGCATCCTCTCGCACGTGCTTTTACTCGACTAGCCTGCGGGATGCATCCTCTCGCACATGTTTTTACTCGACAAGCCTGCGGGATGCATCCTCTCGCACGTGTTTTTACTCGACTAGCCTGCGGGATGCATCCTCTCGCACGTGTTTTTCTCGACTAGCCTGCGGGATGCATCCTCTCGCACGTGTTTTTACTCGACTAGCCTGCGGGATGCATCCTCTCGCACGTGTTTTTCACTCGACTAGCCTGCGGGATGCATCCTCTCGCACGTGTTTTTACTCGACTAGCCTGCGGGATGCATCCTCTCGCACGTGTTTTTACTCGACTAGCCTGCGGGATGCATCCTCTCGCACGTGTTTTTACTCGACTAGCCTGCGGGATGCATCCTCTCGCACGTGTTTTTACTCGACTAGCCTGCGGGATGCATCGTCTCGCACGTGTTTTTACTCGACCAGCCTGCGGGATGCATCCTCTCGCACGTGTTTTTACTCGACTAGCCTGCGGGATGCATCCTCTCGCACGTGTTTTTACTCGACCAGCCTGCGGGTTGCATCCTCTCGCACGTGTTTTTACTCGACCAGCCTGCGGGATGCATCCTCTCGCACGTGTTTTTCACTCGACTAGCCTGCGGGATGCATCCTCTCGCACGTGTTTTTACTCGACTAGCCTGCGGGATGCATCCTCTCGCACGTGTTTTTACTCGACTAGCCTGCGGGATGCATCCTCTCGCACGTGTTTTTACTCGACTTGCCTGCGGGATGCATCCACTCGCACGTGTTTTTACTCGACTAGCCTGCGGGATGCATCCTCTCGCACGTGTTTTTACTCGACCAGCCTGCGGGATGCATCCTCTCGCACGTGTTTTTACTCGACTAGCCTGCGGGATGCATCCTCTCGCACGTGTTTTTACTCGACCAGCCTGCGGGATGCATCCTCTCGCACGTGTTTTTACTCGACCAGCCTGCGGGATGCATCCTCTCGCACGTGTTTTTCACTCGAGTAGCCTGCGGGATGCATCTTCTCGCACGTGTTTTTACTCGAATAGCCTGCGGGATGCATCCTCTCGCACGTGTTTTTACTCGACTAGCCTGCGGGATGCATTCTCTCGCACGTGTTTTTACTCGACTAGCCTGCGGGATGCATCCACCCGCACGTGTTTTTACTCGACTAGCCTGCGGGATGCATCCTCTCGCACGTGTTTTTACTCGACCAGCCTGCGGGATGCATCCTCTCGCACGTGTTTTTACTCGACCAGCCTGCGGGATGCATCCTCTCGCACGTGTTTTTGCTCGACTAGCCTGCGGGATGCATCCACTCGCACGTGTTTTTACTCGACTAGCCTGCGGGGTGCATCCTCTCGCACGTGTTTTTACTCGACCAGCCTGCGGGATGCATCCTCTCGCACGTGTTTTTACTCGACCAGCCTGCGGGATGCATCCTCTCGCACGTGTTTTTACTCGACCAGCCTGCGGGATGCATCCTCACGCACGTGTTTTTACTCGACTAGCCTGCGGGATGCATCCTCTCGCACGTGTTTTTACTCGACTAGCCTGCGGGATGCATCCTCTCGCACGTGTTTTTACTCGAATAGCCTGCGGGATGCATCCTCTCGCACGTGTTTCTACTCGACTAGCCTGCGGGATGCATCCTCTCGCACGTGTTTTTACACGACTAGCCTGCGGGATGCATCCTCTCGCACGTGTTTTTGCTTGACTAGCCTGCGGGATGCATCCACTCGCACGTGTTTTTACTCGACTAGCCTGCGGGGTGCATCCTCTCGCACGTGTTTTTGCTCGACTAGCCTGCGGGATGCATCCTCTCGCACGTGTTTTTACTCGACTAGCCTGCGGGATGCATCCTCTCGCACGTGTTTTTGCTCGACTAGCCTGCGGGATGCATCCTCTCGCACGTGTTTTTACTCGACTAGCCTGCGGGATGCATCCTCTCGCACGTGTTTTTACTCGATTAGCCTGCGGGATGCATCCTCTCGTACGTGTTTTTACTCGACTAGCCTGCGGGGTGCATCCTCTCGCACGTGTTTTTACTCGACTAGCCTGCGGGATGCATCCTCTCGCACGTGTTTTTACTCGACTAGCCTGCGGGACGCATCCTCTCGCACGTGTTTTTCACTCGACTAGCCTGCGGGATGCATCCTCTCGCACGTGTTTTTACTCGACTAGCCTGCGGGATGCATCCTCTCGCACGTGTTTTTACTCGACTAGCCTGCGGGATGCATCCTCTCAAACGTGTTTTTACTCGACTAGCCTGCGGGATTGCATCCTCTCACATTGTTTTTGCTCGACTAGCCTGCGGGATGCATCCTCTCGCCTGTGTTTTTACTCGACTAGCCTGCGGGATGCATCCTCTCGCACGTGTTTTTACTCGACTAGCCTGCGGGATGCATACTCCCGCACGTGTTTTTACTCGACTAGCCTGCGGGATGCATCCTCTCGCAAGTGTTTTTACTCGACTAACCTGCGGGATGTATCCTCTCGCACGTGATTTTACTCGACTAGCCTGCGGGATGCATCCTCTCGCACGTGTTTTTACTCGACTAGCCTGCGGGGTGCATCCTCTCGCACGTGTTTTTACTCGACTAGCCTGCGGGATGCATCCTCTCGCACGTGTTTTTACTCGACTAGCCTGCGGGACGCATCCTCTCGCACGTGTTTTTCACTCGACTAGCCTGCGGGATGCATCCTCTCGCACGTGTATTTACTCGACTAGCCTGCGGGATGCATCCTCTCGCACGTGTTTTTACTCGACTAGCCTGCGGGATGCATCCTCTCAAACGTGTTTTTACTCGACTAGCCTGCGGGATTGCATCCTCTCACATTGTTTTTGCTCGACTAGCCTGCGGGATGCATCCTCTCGCCTGTGTTTTTACTCGACTAGCCTGCGGGATGCATCCTCTCGCACGTGTTTTTACTCGACTAGCCTGCGGGATGCATCCTCCCGCACGTGTTTTTACTCGACTAGCCTGCGGGATGCATCCTCTCGCAAGTGTTTTTACTCGACTAACCTGCGGGATGTATCCTCTCGCACGTGATTTTACTCGACTAGCCTGCGGGATGCATCCTCTCGCACGTGTTTTTACTCGAGTAGCCTGCGGGATTGCATCCTCTCGCACGTGTTTTTGCTCGACTAGCCTGCGGGATGCATCCTCTCGCACGTGTTTTTACTCGACTAGCCTGCGGGATGCATCCTCTCGCACGTGTTTTTACTCGACCAGCCTGCGGGATGCATCCTCTCGCACGTGTTTTTAGTCGACCAGCCTGCGGGATGCATCCTCTGGCACGTGTTTTTACTCGACCAGCCTGCGGGATGCATCCTCTCGCACGTGTTTTTACTCGACTAGCCTGCGGGATGCATCCTCTCGCACGTGTTTTTACTCGACTAGCCTGCGGGATGCATCCTCTCGCACGTGTTTTTACTCGAATAGCCTGCGGGATGCATCCTCTCGCACGTGTTTATACTCGACT
Organism: Lasioglossum baleicum; assembly: GCF_051020765.1. Classification (NCBI taxonomy): domain Eukaryota; kingdom Metazoa; phylum Arthropoda; class Insecta; order Hymenoptera; family Halictidae; genus Lasioglossum; species Lasioglossum baleicum. The sequence continues at coordinate 562,878 of NW_027469146.1, read as the reverse complement.
AGCCTGCGGGATGCATCCTCTCGCACGTGTTTTTACACGACTAGCCTGCGGGATGCATCCTCTCGCACGTGTTTTTGCTTGACTAGCCTGCGGGATGCATCCACTCGCACGTGTTTTTACTCGACTAGCCTGCGGGGTGCATCCTCTCGCACGTGTTTCTACTCGACTAGCCTGCGGGATGCATCCTCTCGCACGTGTTTTTGCTCGACTAGCCTGCGGGATGCATCCTCTCGCACGTGTTTTTACTCGACTAGCCTGCGGGATGCATCCTCTCGCACGTGTTTTTACTCGATTAGCCTGCGGGATGCATCCTCTCGTACGTGTTTTTACTCGACTAGCCTGCGGGGTGCATCCTCTCGCACGTGTTTTTACTCGACTAGCCTGCGGGATGCATCCTCTCGCACGTGTTTTTACTCGACTAGCCTGCGGGACGCATCCTCTCGCACGTGTTTTTCACTCGACTAGCCTGCGGGATGCATCCTCTCGCACGTGTTTTTACTCGACTAGCCTGCGGGATGCATCCTCTCGCACGTGTTTTTACTCGACTAGCCTGCGGGATGCATCCTCTCAAACGTGTTTTTACTCGACTAGCCTGCGGGATTGCATCCTCTCACATTGTTTTTGCTCGACTAGCCTGCGGGATGCATCCTCTCGCCTGTGTTTTTACTCGACTAGCCTGCGGGATGCATCCTCTCGCACGTGTTTTTACTCGACTAGCCTGCGGGATGCATCCTCCCGCACGTGTTTTTACTCGACTAGCCTGCGGGATGCATCCTCTCGCAAGTGTTTTTACTCGACTAACCTGCGGGATGTATCCTCTCGCACGTGATTTTACTCGACTAGCCTGCGGGATGCATCCTCTCGCACGTGTTTTTACTCGACTAGCCTGCGGGGTGCATCCTCTCGCACGTGTTTTTACTCGACTAGCCTGCGGGATGCATCCTCTCGCACGTGTTTTTACTCGACTAGCCTGCGGGACGCATCCTCTCGCACGTGTTTTTCACTCGACTAGCCTGCGGGATGCATCCTCTCGCACGTGTATTTACTCGACTAGCCTGCGGGATGCATCCTCTCGCACGTGTTTTTACTCGACTAGCCTGCGGGATGCATCCTCTCAAACGTGTTTTTACTCGACTAGCCTGCGGGATTGCATCCTCTCACATTGTTTTTGCTCGACTAGCCTGCGGGATGCATCCTCTCGCCTGTGTTTTTACTCGACTAGCCTGCGGGATGCATCCTCTCGCACGTGTTTTTACTCGACTAGCCTGCGGGATGCATCCTCCCGCACGTGTTTTTACTCGACTAGCCTGCGGGATGCATCCTCTCGCAAGTGTTTTTACTCGACTAACCTGCGGGATGTATCCTCTCGCACGTGATTTTACTCGACTAGCCTGCGGGATGCATCCTCTCGCACGTGTTTTTACTCGAGTAGCCTGCGGGATGCATCCTCTCGCACGTGTTTTTACTCGACTAGCCTGCGGGATGCATCCTCTCGCACGTGTTTTTACTCGACTAGCCTGCGGGATGCATCCTCTCGCACGTGTTTTTCTCGACTAGCCTGCGGGATGCATCCTCTCGCACGTGTTTTTACTCGACTAGCCTGCGGGATGCATCCTCTCGCACGTGTTTTTCACTCGACTAGCCTGCGGGATGCATCCTCTCGCACGTGTTTTTACTCGACTAGCCTGCGGGATGCATCCTCTCGCACGTGTTTTTACTCGACTAGCCTGCGGGATGCATCCTCTCGCACGTGTTTTTACTCGACTAGCCTGCGGGATGCATCCTCTCAAACGTGTTTTTACTCGACTAGCCTGCGGGATTGCATCCTCTCACATTGTTTTTGCTCGACTAGCCTGCGGGATGCATCCTCTCGCACGTGTTTTTCTCGACTAGCCTGCGGGATGCATCCTCTCGCACGTGTTTTTACTCGACTAGCCTGCGGGATGCATCCTCTCGCACGTGTTTTTCACTCGACTAGCCTGCGGGATGCATCCTCTCGCACGTGTTTTTACTCGACTAGCCTGCGGGGTGCATCCTCTCGCACGTGTTTTTACTCGACTAGCCTGCGGGATGCATCCTCTCGCACGTGTTTTTACTCGACTAGCCTGCGGGACGCATCCTCTCGCACGTGTTTTTCACTCGACTAGCCTGCGGGATGCATCCTCTCGCACGTGTATTTACTCGACTAGCCTGCGGGATGCATCCTCTCGCACGTGTTTTTACTCGACTAGCCTGCGGGATGCATCCTCTCAAACGTGTTTTTACTCGACTAGCCTGCGGGATTGCATCCTCTCACATTGTTTTTGCTCGACTAGCCTGCGGGATGCATCCTCTCGCCTGTGTTTTTACTCGACTAGCCTGCGGGATGCATCCTCTCGCACGTGTTTTTACTCGACTAGCCTGCGGGATGCATCCTCCCGCACGTGTTTTTACTCGACTAGCCTGCGGGATGCATCCTCTCGCAAGTGTTTTTACTCGACTAACCTGCGGGATGTATCCTCTCGCACGTGATTTTACTCGACTAGCCTGCGGGATGCATCCTCTCGCACGTGTTTTTACTCGAGTAGCCTGCGGGATTGCATCCTCTCGCACGTGTTTTTGCTCGACTAGCCTGCGGGATGCATCCTCTCGCACGTGTTTTTACTCGACTAGCCTGCGGGATGCATCCTCTCGCACGTGTTTTTACTCGACCAGCCTGCGGGATGCATCCTCTCGCACGTGTTTTTAGTCGACCAGCCTGCGGGATGCATCCTCTCGCACGTGTTTTTACTCGACCAGCCTGCGGGATGCATCCTCTCGCACGTGTTTTTACTCGACTAGCCTGCGGGATGCATCCTCTCGCACGTGTTTTTACTCGACTAGCCTGCGGGATGCATCCTCTCGCACGTGTTTTTACTCGACTAGCCTGCGGGACGCATCCTCTCGCACGTGTTTTTCACTCGACTAGCCTGCGGGATGCATCCTCTCGCACGTGTATTTACTCGACTAGCCTGCGGGATGCATCCTCTCGCACGTGTTTTTACTCGACTAGCCTGCGGGATGCATCCTCTCAAACGTGTTTTTACTCGACTAGCCTGCGGGATTGCATCCTCTCACATTGTTTTTGCTCGACTAGCCTGCGGGATGCATCCTCTCGCCTGTGTTTTTACTCGACTAGCCTGCGGGATGCATCCTCTCGCACGTGTTTTTACTCGACTAGCCTGCGGGATGCATCCTCCCGCACGTGTTTTTACTCGACTAGCCTGCGGGATGCATCCTCTCGCAAGTGTTTTTACTCGACTAACCTGCGGGATGTATCCTCTCGCACGTGATTTTACTCGACTAGCCTGCGGGATGCATCCTCTCGCACGTGTTTTTACTCGAGTAGCCTGCGGGATTGCATCCTCTCGCACGTGTTTTTGCTCGACTAGCCTGCGGGATGCATCCTCTCGCACGTGTTTTTACTCGACTAGCCTGCGGGATGCATCCTCTCGCACGTGTTTTTACTCGACCAGCCTGCGGGATGCATCCTCTCGCACGTGTTTTTAGTCGACCAGCCTGCGGGATGCATCCTCTCGCACGTGTTTTTACTCGACCAGCCTGCGGGATGCATCCTCTCGCACGTGTTTTTACTCGACTAGCCTGCGGGATGCATCCTCTCGCACGTGTTTTTACTCGACTAGCCTGCGGGATGCATCCTCTCGCACGTGTTTTTACTCGAATAGCCTGCGGGATGCATCCTCTCGCACGTGTTTATACTCGACTAGCCTGCGGGATGCATCCTCTCGCACGTGTTTTTACACGACTAGCCTGCGGGATGCATCCTCTCGCACGTGTTTTTGCTTGACTAGCCTGCGGGATGCATCCACTCGCACGTGTTTTTACTCGACTAGCCTGCGGGGTGCATCCTCTCGCACGTGTTTCTACTCGACTAGCCTGCGGGATGCATCCTCTCGCACGTGTTTTTGCTCGACTAGCCTGCGGGATGCATCCTCTCGCACGTGTTTTTACTCGACTAGCCTGCGGGATGCATCCTCTCGCACGTGTTTTTACTCGATTAGCCTGCGGGATGCATCCTCTCGTACGTGTTTTTACTCGACTAGCCTGCGGGGTGCATCCTCTCGCACGTGTTTTTACTCGACTAGCCTGCGGGATGCATCCTCTCGCACGTGTTTTTACTCGACTAGCCTGCGGGACGCATCCTCTCGCACGTGTTTTTCACTCGACTAGCCTGCGGGATGCATCCTCTCGCACGTGTTTTTACTCGACTAGCCTGCGGGATGCATCCTCTCGCACGTGTTTTTACTCGACTAGCCTGCGGGATGCATCCTCTCAAACGTGTTTTTACTCGACTAGCCTGCGGGATTGCATCCTCTCACATTGTTTTTGCTCGACTAGCCTGCGGGATGCATCCTCTCGCCTGTGTTTTTACTCGACTAGCCTGCGGGATGCATCCTCTCGCACGTGTTTTTACTCGACTAGCCTGCGGGATGCATCCTCCCGCACGTGTTTTTACTCGACTAGCCTGCGGGATGCATCCTCTCGCAAGTGTTTTTACTCGACTAACCTGCGGGATGTATCCTCTCGCACGTGATTTTACTCGACTAGCCTGCGGGATGCATCCTCTCGCACGTGTTTTTACTCGACTAGCCTGCGGGATGCATCCTCTCAAACGTGTTTTTACTCGACTAGCCTGCGGGATTGCATCCTCTCACATTGTTTTTGCTCGACTAGCCTGCGGGATGCATCCTCTCGCCTGTGTTTTTACTCGACTAGCCTGCGGGATGCATCCTCTCGCACGTGTTTTTACTCGACTAGCCTGCGGGATGCATCCTCCCGCACGTGTTTTTACTCGACTAGCCTGCGGGATGCATCCTCTCGCAAGTGTTTTTACTCGACTAACCTGCGGGATGTATCCTCTCGCACGTGATTTTACTCGACTAGCCTGCGGGATGCATCCTCTCGCACGTGTTTTTACTCGAGTAGCCTGCGGGATTGCATCCTCTCGCACGTGTTTTTGCTCGACTAGCCTGCGGGATGCATCCTCTCGCACGTGTTTTTACTCGACTAGCCTGCGGGATGCATCCTCTCGCACGTGTTTTTACTCGACCAGCCTGCGGGATGCATCCTCTCGCACGTGTTTTTAGTCGACCAGCCTGCGGGATGCATCCTCTCGCACGTGTTTTTACTCGACCAGCCTGCGGGATGCATCCTCTCGCACGTGTTTTTACTCGACTAGCCTGCGGGATGCATCCTCTCGCACGTGTTTTTACTCGACTAGCCTGCGGGATGCATCCTCTCGCACGTGTTTTTACTCGAATAGCCTGCGGGATGCATCCTCTCGCACGTGTTTCTACTCGACTAGCCTGCGGGATGCATCCTCTCGCACGTGTTTTTACACGACTAGCCTGCGGGATGCATCCTCTCGCACGTGTTTTTGCTTGACTAGCCTGCGGGATGCATCCACTCGCACGTGTTTTTACTCGACTAGCCTGCGGGGTGCATCCTCTCGCACGTGTTTCTACTCGACTAGCCTGCGGGATGCATCCTCTCGCACGTGTTTTTACTCGACTAGCCTGCGGGATGTATCCTCTCGCACGTGTTTTTACTCGACTAGCCTGCGGGATGCATCCTCTCGCACGTGTTTTTACTCGAGTAACCTGCGGGATGCAACCTCTCGCACGTGTTTTGACTCGACTAGCCTGCGGGATGCATCCTCTCGCACGTGTTTCTACTCGACTAGCCTGCGGGATGCATCCTCTCGTACGTGTTTTTACACGACTAGCCTGCGGGATGCATCCTCTGGCACGTGTTTTTGCTCGACTAGCCTGCGGCGTGCATCCTCTCGCACGTGTTTTTACTCGACTAGCCTGCGGGATGCATCCTCTCGCACGTGTTTTTACTCGACTAGCCTGCGGGATGCATCCTCTCAAACGTGTTTTTACTCGACTAGCCTGCGGGATTGCATCCTCTCACATTGTTTTTGCTCGACTAGCCTGCGGGATGCATCCTCTCGCCTGTGTTTTTACTCGACTAGCCTGCGGGATGCATCCTCTCGCACGTGTTTTTACTCGACTAGCCTGCGGGATGCATCCTCCCGCACGTGTTTTTACTCGACTAGCCTGCGGGATGCATCCTCTCGCAAGTGTTTTTACTCGACTAACCTGCGGGATGTATCCTCTCGCACGTGATTTTACTCGACTAGCCTGCGGGATGCATCCTCTCGCACGTGTTTTTCACTCGACTAGCCTGCGGGATGCATCCTCTCGCACGTGTTTTTACTCGACTAGCCTGCGGGATGCATCCTCTCGCACGTGTTTTTACTCGACTAGCCTGCGGGATGCATCCTCTCGCACGTGTTTTTACTCGACTAGCCTGCGGGATGCATCCTCTCGCACGTGTTTTTACTCGACTAGCCTGCGGGATGCATCGTCTCGCACGTGTTTTTACTCGACCAGCCTGCGGGATGCATCCTCTCGCACGTGTTTTTACTCGACTAGCCTGCGGGATGCATCCTCTCGCACGTGTTTTTACTCGACCAGCCTGCGGGTTGCATCCTCTCGCACGTGTTTTTACTCGACCAGCCTGCGGGATGCATCCTCTCGTACGTGTTTTTCACTCGACTAGCCTGCGGGATGCATCCTCTCGCACGTGTTTTTACTCGACTAGCCTGCGGGATGCATCCTCTCGCACGTGTTTTTACTCGACTAGCCTGCGGGATGCATCCTCTCGCACGTGTTTTTACTCGACTTGCCAGCGGGATGCATCCACTCGCACGTGTTTTTACTCGACTAGCCTGCGGGATGCATCCTCTCGCACGTGTTTTTACTCGACCAGCCTGCGGGATGCATCCTCTCGCACGTGTTTTTACTCGACTAGCCTGCGGGATGCATCCTCTCGCACGTGTTTTTACTCGACCAGCCTGCGGGATGCATCCTCTCGCACGTGTTTTTACTCGACCAGCCTGCGGGATGCATCCTCTCGCACGTGTTTTTCACTCGACTAGCCTGCGGGATGCATCTTCTCGCACGTGTTTTTACTCGAATAGCCTGCGGGATGCATCCTCTCGCACGTGTTTTTACTCGACTAGCCTGCGGGATGCATTCTCTCGCACGTGTTTTTACTCGACTAGCCTGCGGGATGCATCCACTCGCACGTGTTTTTACTCGACTAGCCTGCGGGATGCATCCTCTCGCACGTGTTTTTACTCGACCAGCCTGCGGGATGCATCCTCTCGCACGTGTTTTTACTCGACTAGCCTGCGGGATGCATCCTCTCGCACGTGTTTTTGCTCGACCAGCCTGCGGGATGCATCCTCTCGCACGTGTTTTTACTCGACCAGCCTGCGGGATGCATCCTCTCGCACGTATTTTTGCTCGACTAGCCTGCGGGATGCATCCACTCGCACGTGTTTTTACTCGACTAGCCTGCGGGGTGCATCCTCTCGCACGTGTTTTTACTCGACCAGCCTGCGGGATGCATCCTCTCGCACGTGTTTTTACTCGACCAGCCTGCGGGATGCATCCTCTCGCACGTGTTTTTACTCGACCAGCCTGCGGGATGCATCCTCTCGCACGTGTTTTTACTCGACTAGCCTGCGGGATGCATCCTCTCGCACGTGTTTTTACTCGACTAGCCTGCGGGATGCATCCTCTCGCACGTGTTTTTACTCGAATAGCCTGCGGGATGCATCCTCTCGCACGTGTTTCTACTCGACTAGCCTGCGGGATGCATCCTCTCGCACGTGTTTTTACTCGACTAGCCTGCGGGATGCATCCTCTCGCACGTGTTTTTGCTCGACTAGCCTGCGGGATGCATCCACTCGCACGTGTTTTTACTCGACTAGCCTGCGGGGTGCATCCTCTCGCACATGTTTTTGCTCGACTAGCCTGCGGGATGCATCCTCTCGCACGTGTTTTTACTCGACTAGCCTGCGGGATGCATCCTCTCGCACGTGTTTTTGCTCGACTAGCCTGCGGGATGCATCCTCTCGCACGTGTTTTTACTCGACTAGCCTGCGGGATGCATCCTCTCGCACGTGTTTTTACTCGACTAGCCTGCGGGGTGCATCCTCTCGCACGTGTTTTTACTCGACTAGCCTGCGGGTGCATCCTCTCGCACGTGTTTTCACTCGACTAGCCTGCGGGATGCATCCTCTCGCACGTGTTTTTACTCGACTAGCCTGCGGGATGCATCCTCTCGCACGTGTTTTTACTCGACTAGCCTGCGGGATGCATCCTCTCAAACGTGTTTTTACTCGACTAGCCTGCGGGATGCATCCTCTCGCACGTGTTTTTACTCGACTAGCCTGCGGGATGCATCCTCTCGCACGTGTTTTTACTCGACTAGCCTGCGGGATGCATCCTCTCGCACGTGTTTTTACTCGACTAGCCTGCGGGATGCATCGTCTCGCACGTGTTTTTACTCGACCAGCCTGCGGGATGCATCCTCTCGCACGTGTTTTTACTCGACTAGCCTGCGGGATGCATCCTCTCGCACGTGTTTTTACTCGACCAGCCTGCGGGTTGCATCCTCTCGCACGTGTTTTTACTCGACCAGCCTGCGGGATGCATCCTCTCGTACGTGTTTTTCACTCGACTAGCCTGCGGGATGCATCCTCTCGCACGTGTTTTTACTCGACTAGCCTGCGGGATGCATCCTCTCGCACGTGTTTTTACTCGACTAGCCTGCGGGATGCATCCTCTCGCACGTGTTTTTACTCGACTTGCCTGCGGGATGCATCCACTCGCACGTGTTTTTACTCGACTAGCCTGCGGGATGCATCCTCTCGCACGTGTTTTTACTCGACCAGCCTGCGGGATGCATCCTCTCGCACGTGTTTTTACTCGACTAGCCTGCGGGATGCATCCTCTCGCACGTGTTTTTACTCGACCAGCCTGCGGGATGCATCCTCTCGCACGTGTTTTTACTCGACCAGCCTGCGGGATGCATCCTCTCGCACGTGTTTTTCACTCGACTAGCCTGCGGGATGCATCTTCTCGCACGTGTTTTTACTCGAATAGCCTGCGGGATGCATCCTCTCGCACGTGTTTTTACTCGACTAGCCTGCGGGATGCATTCTCTCGCACGTGTTTTTACTCGACTAGCCTGCGGGATGCATCCACTCGCACGTGTTTTTACTCGACTAGCCTGCGGGATGCATCCTCTCGCACGTGTTTTTACTCGACCAGCCTGCGGGATGCATCCTCTCGCACGTGTTTTTACTCGACTAGCCTGCGGGATGCATCCTCTCGCACGTGTTTTTGCTCGACCAGCCTGCGGGATGCATCCTCTCGTACGTGTTTTTACTCGACCAGCCTGCGGGATGCATCCTCTCGCACGTATTTTTGCTCGACTAGCCTGCGGGATGCATCCACTCGCACGTGTTTTTACTCGACTAGCCTGCGGGGTGCATCCTCTCGCACGTGTTTTTACTCGACCAGCCTGCGGGATGCATCCTCTCGCACGTGTTTTTACTCGACCAGCCTGCGGGATGCATCCTCTCGCACGTGTTTTTACTCGACCAGCCTGCGGGATGCATCCTCTCGCACGTGTTTTTACTCGACTAGCCTGCGGGATGCATCCTCTCGCACGTGTTTTTACTCGACTAGCCTGCGGGATGCATCCTCTCGCACGTGTTTTTACTCGAATAGCCTGCGGGATGCATCCTCTCGCACGTGTTTCTACTCGACTAGCCTGCGGGATGCATCCTCTCGCACGTGTTTTTACTCGACTAGCCTGCGGGATGCATCCTCTCGCACGTGTTTTTGCTCGACTAGCCTGCGGGATGCATCCACTCGCACGTGTTTTTACTCGACTAGCCTGCGGGGTGCATCCTCTCGCACATGTTTTTGCTCGACTAGCCTGCGGGATGCATCCTCTCGCACGTGTTTTTACTCGACTAGCCTGCGGGATGCATCCTCTCGCACGTGTTTTTGCTCGACTAGCCTGCGGGATGCATCCTCTCGCACGTGTTTTTACTCGACTAGCCTGCGGGATGCATCCTCTCGCACGTGTTTTTACTCGACTAGCCTGCGGGGTGCATCCTCTCGCACGTGTTTTTACTCGACTAGCCTGCGGGTGCATCCTCTCGCACGTGTTTTCACTCGACTAGCCTGCGGGATGCATCCTCTCGCACGTGTTTTTACTCGACTAGCCTGCGGGATGCATCCTCTCGCACGTGTTTTTACTCGACTAGCCTGCGGGATGCATCCTCTCAAACGTGTTTTTACTCGACTAGCCTGCGGGATTGCATCCTCTCACACGTGTTTTTGCTCGACTAGCCTGCGGGATGCATCCTCTCGCCTGTGTTTTTACTCGACTAGCCTGCGGGATGCATCCTCTCGCATGTGTTTTTACTCGACTAGCCTGCGGGATGCATCCTCCCGCACGTGTTTTTACTCGACTAGCCTGCGGGATGCATCCTCTCGCAAGTGTTTTTACTCGACTAACCTGCGGGATGTATCCTCTCGCACGTGTTTTTACTCGACTAGCCTGCGGGATGCATCCTCTCGCACGTGTTTTTACTCGAGTAGCCTGCGAGATTGCATCCTCTCGCACGTGTTTTTGCTCGACTAGCCTGCGGGATGCATCCTCTCGCACGTGTTTTTACTCGACTAGCCTGCGGGATGCATCCTCTCGCACGTGTTTTTACTCGACTAGCCTGCGGGATGCATCCTCCCGCACGTGTTTTTACTCGACTAGCCTGCGGGATGCATCCTCTCGCACGTGTTTTTGCTCGACTAGCCTGCGGGATGCATCCACTCACACGTGTTTTTACTCGACTAGCCTGCGGGGTGCATCCTCTCGCACATGTTTTTGCTCGACTAGCCTGCGGGATGCATCCTCTCGCACGTGTTTTTACTCGACCAGCCTGCGGGATGCATCCTCTCGCACGTGTTTTTACTCGACTAGCCTGCGGGATGCATCCTCTCGCACGTGTTTTTACTCGACCAGCCTGCGGGATGCATCCTCTCGCACGTGTTTTTACTCGACTAACCTGCGGGATGTATCCTCTCGCACGTGTTTTTACTCGACTAGCCTGCGGGATGCATCCTCTCGCACGTGTTTTTACTCGAGTAGCCTGCGAGATTGCATCCTCTCGCACGTGTTTTTGCTCGACTAGCCTGCGGGATGCATCCTCTCGCACGTGTTTTTACTCGACTAGCCTGCGGGATGCATCCTCTCGCACGTGTTTTTACTCGACTAGCCTGCGGGATGCATCCTCCCGCACGTGTTTTTACTCGACTAGCCTGCGGGATGCATCCTCTCGCACGTGTTTTTACTCGACTAGCCTGCGGGATGCATCCTCTCGCACGTGTGTTTACTCGACTTGCCTGCGGGATGCATCCACTCGCACGTGTTTTTACTCGACTAGCCTGCGGGATGCATCCTCTCGCACGTGTTTTTACTCGACCAGCCTGCGGGATGCATCCTCTCGCACGTGTTTTTACTCGACTAGCCTGCGGGATGCATCCTCTCGCACGTGTTTTTACTCGACCAGCCTGCGGGATGCATCCTCTCGCACGTGTTTTTACTCGACCAGCCTGCGGGATGCATCCACTCGCACGTGTTTTTCACTCGACTAGCCTGCGGGATGCATCTTCTCGCACGTGTTTTTACTCGAATAGCCTGCGGGATGCATCCTCTCGCACGTGTTTTTACTCGACTAGCCTGCGGGATGCATTCTCTCGCACGTGTTTTTACTCGACTAGCCTGCGGGATGCATCCACTCGCACGTGTTTTTACTCGACTAGCCTGCGGGATGCATCCTCTCGCACGTGTTTTTACTCGACCAGCCTGCGGGATGCATCCTCTCGCACGTGTTTTTACTCGACTAGCCTGCGGGATGCATCCTCTCGCACGTGTTTTTGCTCGACCAGCCTGCGGGATGCATCCTCTCGTACGTGTTTTTACTCGACCAGCCTGCGGGATGCATCCTCTCGCACGTATTTTTGCTCGACTAGCCTGCGGGATGCATCCACTCGCACGTGTTTTTACTCGACTAGCCTGCGGGGTGCATCCTCTCGCACGTGTTTTTACTCGACCAGCCTGCGGGATGCATCCTCTCGCACGTGTTTTTACTCGACCAGCCTGCGGGATGCATCCTCTCGCACGTGTTTTTACTCGACCAGCCTGCGGGATGCATCCTCTCGCACGTGTTTTTACTCGACTAGCCTGCGGGATGCATCCTCTCGCACGTGTTTTTACTCGACTAGCCTGCGGGATGCATCCTCTCGCACGTGTTTTTACTCGAATAGCCTGCGGGATGCATCCTCTCGCACGTGTTTCTACTCGACTAGCCTGCGGGATGCATCCTCTCGCACGTGTTTTTACTCGACTAGCCTGCGGGATGCATCCTCTCGCACGTGTTTTTGCTCGACTAGCCTGCGGGATGCATCCACTCGCACGTGTTTTTACTCGACTAGCCTGCGGGGTGCATCCTCTCGCACATGTTTTTGCTCGACTAGCCTGCGGGATGCATCCTCTCGCACGTGTTTTTACTCGACTAGCCTGCGGGATGCATCCTCTCGCACGTGTTTTTACTCGACTAGCCTGCGGGTGCATCCTCTCGCACGTGTTTTCACTCGACTAGCCTGCGGGATGCATCCTCTCGCACGTGTTTTTACTCGACTAGCCTGCGGGATGCATCCTCTCGCACGTGTTTTTACTCGACTAGCCTGCGGGATGCATCCTCTCAAACGTGTTTTTACTCGACTAGCCTGCGGGATTGCATCCTCTCACACGTGTTTTTGCTCGACTAGCCTGCGGGATGCATCCTCTCGCCTGTGTTTTTACTCGACTAGCCTGCGGGATGCATCCTCTCGCATGTGTTTTTACTCGACTAGCCTGCGGGATGCATCCTCCCGCACGTGTTTTTACTCGACTAGCCTGCGGGATGCATCCTCTCGCACGTATTTTTGCTCGACTAGCCTGCGGGATGCATCCACTCGCACGTGTTTTTACTCGACTAGCCTGCGGGGTGCATCCTCTCGCACGTGTTTTTACTCGACCAGCCTGCGGGATGCATCCTCTCGCACGTGTTTTTACTCGACCAGCCTGCGGGATGCATCCTCTCGCACGTGTTTTTACTCGACCAGCCTGCGGGATGCATCCTCTCGCACGTGTTTTTACTCGACTAGCCTGCGGGATGCATCCTCTCGCACGTGTTTTTACTCGACTAGCCTGCGGGATGCATCCTCTCGCACGTGTTTTTACTCGAATAGCCTGCGGGATGCATCCTCTCGCACGTGTTTCTACTCGACTAGCCTGCGGGATGCATCCTCTCGCACGTGTTTTTACTCGACTAGCCTGCGGGATGCATCCTCTCGCACGTGTTTTTGCTCGACTAGCCTGCGGGATGCATCCACTCGCACGTGTTTTTACTCGACTAGCCTGCGGGGTGCATCCTCTCGCACATGTTTTTGCTCGACTAGCCTGCGGGATGCATCCTCTCGCACGTGTTTTTACTCGACTAGCCTGCGGGATGCATCCTCTCGCACGTGTTTTTGCTCGACTAGCCTGCGGGATGCATCCTCTCGCACGTGTTTTTACTCGACTAGCCTGCGGGATGCATCCTCTCGCACGTGTTTTTACTCGACTAGCCTGCGGGGTGCATCCTCTCGCACGTGTTTTTACTCGACTAGCCTGCGGGTGCATCCTCTCGCACGTGTTTTCACTCGACTAGCCTGCGGGATGCATCCTCTCGCACGTGTTTTTACTCGACTAGCCTGCGGGATGCATCCTCTCGCACGTGTTTTTACTCGACTAGCCTGCGGGATGCATCCTCTCAAACGTGTTTTTACTCGACTAGCCTGCGGGATTGCATCCTCTCACACGTGTTTTTGCTCGACTAGCCTGCGGGATGCATCCTCTCGCCTGTGTTTTTACTCGACTAGCCTGCGGGATGCATCCTCTCGCATGTGTTTTTACTCGACTAGCCTGCGGGATGCATCCTCCCGCACGTGTTTTTACTCGACTAGCCTGCGGGATGCATCCTCTCGCAAGTGTTTTTACTCGACTAACCTGCGGGATGTATCCTCTCGCACGTGTTTTTACTCGACTAGCCTGCGGGATGCATCCTCTCGCACGTGTTTTTACTCGAGTAGCCTGCGAGATTGCATCCTCTCGCACGTGTTTTTGCTCGACTAGCCTGCGGGATGCATCCTCTCGCACGTGTTTTTACTCGACTAGCCTGCGGGATGCATCCTCTCGCACGTGTTTTTACTCGACTAGCCTGCGGGATGCATCCTCCCGCACGTGTTTTTACTCGACTAGCCTGCGGGATGCATCCTCTCGCACGTGTTTTTGCTCGACTAGCCTGCGGGATGCATCCACTCACACGTGTTTTTACTCGACTAGCCTGCGGGGTGCATCCTCTCGCACATGTTTTTGCTCGACTAGCCTGCGGGATGCATCCTCTCGCACGTGTTTTTACTCGACTAGCCTGCGGGATGCATCCTCTCGCACGTGTTTTTGCTCGACTAGCCTGCGGGATGCATCCTCTCGCACGTGTTTTTACTCGACTAGCCTGCGGGATGCATCCTCTCGCACGTGTTTTTACTCGACTAGCCTGCGGGGTGCATCCTCTCGCACGTGTTTTTACTCGACTAGCCTGCGGGTGCATCCTCTCGCACGTGTTTTCACTCGACTAGCCTGCGGGATGCATCCTCTCGCACGTGTTTTTACTCGACTAGCCTGCGGGATGCATCCTCTCGCACGTGTTTTTACTCGACTAGCCTGCGGGATGCATCCTCTCAAACGTGTTTTTACTCGACTAGCCTGCGGGATGCATCCTCTCGCACGTGTTTTTACTCGACTAGCCTGCGGGATGCATCCTCTCGCACGTGTTTTTACTCGACTAGCCTGCGGGATGCATCCTCTCGCACGTGTTTTTACTCGACTAGCCTGCGGGATGCATCGTCTCGCACGTGTTTTTACTCGACAGCCTGCGGGATGCATCCTCTCGCACGTGTTTTTACTCGACTAGCCTGCGGGATGCATCCTCTCGCACGTGTTTTTACTCGACCAGCCTGCGGGTTGCATCCTCTCGCACGTGTTTTTACTCGACCAGCCTGCGGGATGCATCCTCTCGTACGTGTTTTTCACTCGACTAGCCTGCGGGATGCATCCTCTCGCACGTGTTTTTACTCGACTAGCCTGCGGGATGCATCCTCTCGCACGTGTTTTTACTCGACTAGCCTGCGGGATGCATCCTCTCGCACGTGTTTTTACTCGACTTGCCTGCGGGATGCATCCACTCGCACGTGTTTTTACTCGACTAGCCTGCGGGATGCATCCTCTCGCACGTGTTTTTACTCGACCAGCCTGCGGGATGCATCCTCTCGCACGTGTTTTTACTCGACTAGCCTGCGGGATGCATCCTCTCGCACGTGTTTTTACTCGACCATCCTGCGGGATGCATCCTCTCGCACGTGTTTTTACTCGACCAGCCTGCGGGATGCATCCTCTCGCACGTGTTTTTCACTCGACTAGCCTGCGGGATGCATCTTCTCGCACGTGTTTTTACTCGAATAGCCTGCGGATGCATCCTCTCGCACGTGTTTTTACTCGACTAGCCTGCGGGATGCATTCTCTCGCACGTGTTTTTACTCGACTAGCCTGCGGGATGCATCCACTCGCACGTGTTTTTACTCGACTAGCCTGCGGGATGCATCCTCTCGCACGTGTTTTTACTCGACCAGCCTGCGGGATGCATCCTCTCGCACGTGTTTTTACTCGACTAGCCTGCGGGATGCATCCTCTCGCACGTGTTTTTGCTCGACCAGCCTGCGGGATGCATCCTCTCGCACGTGTTTTTACTCGACCAGCCTGCGGGATGCATCCTCTCGCACGTATTTTTGCTCGACTAGCCTGCGGGATGCATCCACTCGCACGTGTTTTTACTCGACTAGCCTGCGGGGTGCATCCTCTCGCACGTGTTTTTACTCGACCAGCCTGCGGGATGCATCCTCTCGCACGTGTTTTTACTCGACCAGCCTGCGGGATGCATCCTCTCGCACGTGTTTTTACTCGACCAGCCTGCGGGATGCATCCTCTCGCACGTGTTTTTACTCGACTAGCCTGCGGGATGCATCCTCTCGCACGTGTTTTTACTCGACTAGCCTGCGGGATGCATCCTCTCGCACGTGTTTTTACTCGAATAGCCTGCGGGATGCATCCTCTCGCACGTGTTTCTACTCGACTAGCCTGCGGGATGCATCCTCTCGCACGTGTTTTTACTCGACTAGCCTGCGGGATGCATCCTCTCGCACGTGTTTTTGCTCGACTAGCCTGCGGGATGCATCCACTCGCACGTGTTTTTACTCGACTAGCCTGCGGGGTGCATCCTCTCGCACATGTTTTTGCTCGACTAGCCTGCGGGATGCATCCTCTCGCACGTGTTTTTACTCGACTAGCCTGCGGGATGCATCCTCTCGCACGTGTTTTTGCTCGACTAGCCTGCGGGATGCATCCTCTCGCACGTGTTTTTACTCGACTAGCCTGCGGGATGCATCCTCTCGCACGTGTTTTTACTCGACTAGCCTGCGGGGTGCATCCTCTCGCACGTGTTTTTACTCGACTAGCCTGCGGGTGCATCCTCTCGCACGTGTTTTCACTCGACTAGCCTGCGGGATGCATCCTCTCGCACGTGTTTTTACTCGACTAGCCTGCGGGATGCATCCTCTCGCACGTGTTTTTACTCGACTAGCCTGCGGGATGCATCCTCTCAAACGTGTTTTTACTCGACTAGCCTGCGGGATTGCATCCTCTCACACGTGTTTTTGCTCGACTAGCCTGCGGGATGCATCCTCTCGCCTGTGTTTTTACTCGACTAGCCTGCGGGATGCATCCTCTCGCATGTGTTTTTACTCGACTAGCCTGCGGGATGCATCCTCCCGCACGTGTTTTTACTCGACTAGCCTGCGGGATGCATCCTCTCGCAAGTGTTTTTACTCGACTAACCTGCGGGATGTATCCTCTCGCACGTGTTTTTACTCGACTAGCCTGCGGGATGCATCCTCTCGCACGTGTTTTTACTCGAGTAGCCTGCGAGATTGCATCCTCTCGCACGTGTTTTTGCTCGACTAGCCTGCGGGATGCATCCTCTCGCACGTGTTTTTACTCGACTAGCCTGCGGGATGCATCCTCTCGCACGTGTTTTTACTCGACTAGCCTGCGGGATGCATCCTCCCGCACGTGTTTTTACTCGACTAGCCTGCGGGATGCATCCTCTCGCACGTGTTTTTGCTCGACTAGCCTGCGGGATGCATCCACTCACACGTGTTTTTACTCGACTAGCCTGCGGGGTGCATCCTCTCGAACGTGTTTTTACTCGACCAGCCTGCGGGATGCATCCTCTCGCACGTGTTTTTACTCGACCAGCCTGCGGGATGCATCCTCTCGCACGTGTTTTTACTCGACTAGCCTGCGGGATGCATCCTCTCGCACGTGTTTTTACTCGACTAGCCTGCGGGATGCATCCTCTCGCACGTGTTTTTACTCGACTAGCCTGCGGGATGCATCCTCTCGCACGTGTTTTTACTCGACTAGCCTGCGGGATGCATCCTCTCAAACGTGTTTTTGCTCGACTAGCCTGCGTGACGCTTCCTCTCGCACGTGTTCTTCACTCGACTAGCCTGCGGGATGCATCCCCTCGCACGTGTTTTTACTCGACTAGCCTGCGGGATGTATCCTCTCGCACGTGTTTTTACTCGACTAGCCTGCGGGATGCATCCTCTCTCATGTGTTTTTACGCGACTAGCCTGCGGGACGCATCCTCTCGCACGTGTTTTTCACTCGACTAGCCTGCGGGATGCGTCCTCTCGCACGTGTTTTTACTCGACTAGCCTGCGGGATGCATCCTCTCGCACGTGTTTCTACTCGACTAGCCTGCGGGATGCATCCTCTCGCACGTGTTTTTACACGATTAGCCTGCGGGATGCATCCTCTCGCACGTGTTTTTGCTCGACTAGCCTGCGGGATGCATCCTCTCGCACGTGTTTTTACACGACTAGCCTGCGGGATGCATCCTCTCGCACGTGTTTTTGCTGGACTAGCCTGCGGGATGCATCCTCTCGCACGTGTTTTTACTCGACTAGCCTGCGGGATGCATCCTCTCGCACGTGTTTTAGCTCGACTAGCCTGCGGGATGCATCCTCTCGCACGTGTTTTTACTTGACTAGCCTGCGGGATGCATCCTCCCGCACGTGTTCTTGCTCGACTAGCCTGCGGGATTCATCCTCTCGCACGTGTTTTTACTCGACTAGCCTGCGGGATGCATCCTCTCGCACGTGTTTTTACTCGTCTAGCCTGAGGGATGCATCCTCTCGCACGTGATTTTACTCGACTAGCCTGCGGGATGCATCGTCTCGCACGTGTTTTTACTCGTCTAGCCTGAGGGATGCATCCTCTCGCACGTGTTTTTACTCGACTAGCCTGCGGGATGCATCCTCTCGCACGTGTTTTTGCTCGACTAGCCTGCGGGATGCATCCTCTCGCACGTGTTTTTACTCGACTAGCCTGCGGGATGCGTCCTCTCGCACGTGTTTTTACTCGACTAGCCTGCGGGATGCATCCTCTCGCACGTGTTTTTACTCGACTAGCCTGCGGGGTGCATCCTCTCGCACGTGTTTTTACTCGACTAGCCTGCGGGATGCATCCTCTCGCACGTGTTTTTACTCGACTAGCCTGCGGGACGCATCCTCTCGCACGAGTTTTTCACTCGACTAGCCTGCGGGATGCATCCTCTCGCACGTGTTTTTACTCGACTAGCCTGCGGGGTGCATCCTCTCGCACGTGTTTTTACTCGACTAGCCTGCGGGATGCATCCTCTCGCACGTGTTTTTACTCGACTAGCCTGCGGGACGCATCCTCTCGCACGTATTTTTCACTCGACCAGCCTGCGGGATGCATCCTCTCGCACGTGTTTTTACTCGACTAGCCTGCGGGATGCATCCTCTCGCACGTGTTTTTACTCGACTAGCCTGCGGGATGCATCCTCTCAAACGTGTTTTTACTCGACTAGCCTGCGGGATTGCATCCTCTCACACGTGTTTTTGCTCGACTAGCCTGCGGGATGCATCCTCTCGCCTGTGTTTTTACTCGACTAGCCTGCGGGATGCATCCTCTCGCACGTGTTTTTACTCGACTAGCCTGCGGGATGCATCCTCCCGCACGTGTTTTTACTCGACTAGCCTGCGGGATGCATCCTCTCGCAAGTGTTTTTACTCGACTAACCTGCGGGATGCATCCTCTCGCACGTGTTTTTACTCGACTAGCCTGCGGGATGCATCCTCTCGCACGTGTTTTTACTCGACTAGCCTGCGGGATGCATCCTCTCGCACGTGTTTTTACTCGAGTAACCTGCGGGATGCATCCTCTCGCACGTGTTTTGACTCGACTAGCCTGCGGGATGCATCCTCTCGCACGTGTTTCTACTCGACTAGCCTGCGGGATGCATCCTCTCGCACGTGTTTTTACTCGACTAGCCTGCGGGATGTATCCTCTCGCACGTGTTTTTACTCGACTAGCCTGCGGGATGCATCCTCTCGCACGTGTTTTTACTCGACTAGCCTGCGGGATGCATCCTCTCGCACGTGTTTTTACTCGAGTAACCTGCGGGATGCATCCTCTCGCACGTGTTTTGACTCGACTAGCCTGCGGGATGCATCCTCTCGCACGTGTTTCTACTCGACTAGCCTGCGGGATGCATCCTCTCGCACGTGTTTTTACACGACTAGCCTGCGGGATGCATCCTCTCGCACGTGTTTTTGCTCGACTAGCCTGCGGCGTGCATCCTCTCGCACGTGTTTTTACTCGACTAGCCTGCGGGATGCATCCTCTCGCACGTGTTTTTACTCGACTAGCCTGCGGGATGCATCCTCTCGCACGTGTTTTTACTCGACTAGCCTGCGGGATGCATCCTCTCGCACGTGTTTTTCTCGACTAGCCTGCGGGATGCATCCTCTCGCACGTATTTTTACTCGACTAGCCTGCGGGATGCATCCTCTCGCACGTGTTTTTCACTCGACTAGCCTGCGGGATGCATCCTCTCGCACGTGTTTTTACTCGACTAGCCTGCGGGATGCATCCTCTGGCACGTGTTTTTACTCGACTAGCCTGCGGGATGCATCCTCTCGCACGTGTTTTTACTCGACTAGCCTGCGGATGCATCCTCTCGCACGTGTTTTTACTCGACTAGCCTGCGGGATGCATCGTCTCGCACGTGTTTTTACTCGACCAGCCTGCGGGATGCATCCTCTCGCACGTGTTTTTACTCGACTAGCCTGCGGGATGCATCCTCTCGCACGTGTTTTTACTCGACCAGCCTGCGGGTTGCATCCTCTCGCACGTGTTTTTACTCGACCAGCCTGCGGGATGCATCCTCTCGCACGTGTTTTTCACTCGACTAGCCTGCGGGATGCATCCTCTCGCACGTGTTTTTACTCGACTAGCCTGCGGGATGCATCCTCTCGCACGTGTTTTTACTCGACTAGCCTGCGGGATGCATCCTCTCGCACGTGTTTTTACTCGACTAGCCTGCGGGATGCATCCACTCGCACGTGTTTTTACTCGACTAGCCTGCGGGATGCATCCTCTCGCACGTGTTTTTACTCGACCAGCCTGCGGGATGCATCCTCTCGCACGTGTTTTTACTCGACTAGCCTGCGGGATGCATCCTCTCGCACGTGTTTTTACTCGACCAGCCTGCGGGATGCATCCTCTCGCACGTGTTTTTACTCGACCAGCCTGCGGGATGCATCCTCTCGCACGTGTTTTTCACTCGACTAGCCTGCGGGATGCATCTTCTCGCACGTGTTTTTACTCGACTAGCCTGCGGGATGCATCCTCTCGCACGTGTTTTTACTCGACTAGCCTGCGGGATGCATTCTCTCGCACGTGTTTTTACTCGACTAGCCTGCGGGATGCATCCACTCGCACGTGTTTTTACTCGACTAGCCTGCGGGATGCATCCTCTCGCACGTGTTTTTACTCGACCAGCCTGCGGGATGCATCCTCTCGCACGTGTTTTTACTCGACTAGCCTGCGGGATGCATCCTCTCGCACGTGTTTTTACTCGACCAGCCTGCGGGATGCATCCTCTCGCACGTGTTTTTACTCGACCAGCCTGCGGGATGCATCCTCTCGCACGTGTTTTTGCTCGACTAGCCTGCGGGATGCATCCACTCGCACTTGTTTTTACTCGACTAGCCTGCGGGGTGCATCCTCTCGCATGTGTTTTTACTCGACCAGCCTGCGGGATGCATCCTCTCGCACGTGTTTTTACTCGACCAGCCTGCGGGATGCATCCTCTCGCACGTGTTTTTACTCGACCAGCCTGCGGGATGCATCCTCTCGCACGTGTTTTTACTCGACTAGCCTGCGGGATGCATCCTCTCGCTCGTGTTTTTACTCGACTAGCCTGCGGGATGCATCCTCTCGCACGTGTTTTTACTCGAATAGCCTGCGGGATGCATCCTCTCGCACGTGTTTCTACTCGACTAGCCTGCGGGATGCATCCTCTCGCACGTGTTTTTACACGACTAGCCTGCGGGAAGCATCCTCTCGCACGTGTTTTTGCTTGACTAGCCTGCGGGATGCATCCACTCGCACGTGTTTTTACTCGACTAGCCTGCGGGGTGCATCCTCTCGCACGTGTTTTTGCTCGACTAGCCTGCGGGATGCATCCTCTCGCACGTGTTTTTACTCGACTAGCCTGCGGGATGCATCCTCTCGCACGTGTTTTTGCTCGACTAGCCTGCGGGATGCATCCTCTCGCACGTGTTTTTACTCGACTAGCCTGCGGGATGCATCCTCTCGCACGTGTTTTTACTCGACTAGCCTGCGGGATGCATCCTCTCGCACGTGTTTTTACTCGACTAGCCTGCGGGGTGCATCCTCTCGCACGTGTTTTTACTCGACTAGCCTGCGGGATGCATCCTCTCGCACGTGTTTTTACTCGACTAGCCTGCGGGACGCATCCTCTCGCACGTGTTTTTCACTCGACTAGCCTGCGGGATGCATCCTCTCGCACGTGTTTTTACTCGACTAGCCTGCGGGATGCATCCTCTCGCACGTGTTTTTACTCGACTAGCCTGCGGGATGCATCCTCTCAAGCGTGTTTTTACTCGACTAGCCTGCGGGATTGCATCCTCTCACACGTGTTTTTGCTCGACTAGCCTGCGGGATGCATCCTCTCGCCTGTGTTTTTACTCGACTAGCCTGCGGGATGCATCCTCTCGCACGTGTTTTTACTCGACTAGCCTGCGGGATGCATCCTCCCGCACGTGTTTTTACTCGACTAGCCTGCGGGATGCATCCTCTCGCAAGTGTTTTTACTCGACTAACCTGCGGGATGTATCCTCTCGCACGTGTTTTTACTCGACTAGCCTGCGGGATGCATCCTCTCGCACGTGTTTTTACTCGAGTAGCCTGCGGGATTGCATCCTCTCGCACGTGTTTTTGCTCGACTAGCCTGCGGGATGCATCCTCTCGCACGTGTTTTTACTCGACTAGCCTGCGGGATGCATCCTCTCGCACGTGTTTTTACTCGACTAGCCTGCGGGATGCATCCTCCCGCACGTGTTTTTACTCGACTAGCCTGCGGGATGCATCCTCTCGCACGTGTTTTTACTCGACTAGCCTGCGGGATGCATCCTCTCGCACGTGTTTTTGCTCGACTAGCCTGCGGGATGCATCCACTCGCACGTGTTTTTACTCGACTAGCCTGCGGGGTGCATCCTCTCGCACGTGTTTTTACTCGACCAGCCTGCGGGATGCATCCTCTCGCACTTGTTTTTACTCGACCAGCCTGCGGGATGCATCCTCTCGCACGTGTTTTTACTCGACTAGCCTGCGGGATGCATCCTCTCGCACGTGTTTTTACTCGACTAGCCTGCGGGATGCATCCTCTCGCACGTGTTTTTACTCGAATAGCCTGCGGGATGCATCCTCTCGCACGTGTTTCTACTCGACTAGCCTGCGGGATGCATCCTCTCGCACGTGTTTTTACACGACTAGCCTGCGGGATGCATCCTCTCGCACGTGTTTTTGCTTGACTAGCCTGCGGGATGCATCCACTCGCACGTGTTTTTACTCGACTAGCCTGCGGGGTGCATCCTCTCGCACGTGTTTTTGCTCGACTAGCCTGCGGGAAGCATCCTCTCGCACGTGTTTTTACTCGACTAGCCTGCGGGATGCATCCTCTCGCACGTGTTTTTGCTCGACTAGCCTGCGGGATGCATCCTCTCGCACGTGTTTTTACTCGACTAGCCTGCGGGATGCATCCTCTCGCACGTGTTTTTACTCGACTAGCCTGCGGGATGCATCCTCTCGCACGTGTTTTTACTCGACTAGCCTGCGGGGTGCATCCTCTCGCAAGTGTTTTTACTCGACTAGCCTGCGGGATGCATCCTCTCGCACGTGTTTTTACTCGACTAGCCTGCGGGACGCATCCTCTCGCAGGTGTTTTTCACTCGACTAGCCTGCGGGATGCATCCTCTCGCACGTGTTTTAGCTCGACTAGCCTGCGGGATGCATCCTCTCGCACGTGTTTTTACTTGACTAGCCTGCGGGATGCATCCTCCCGCACGTGTTCTTGCTCGACTAGCCTGCGGGATTCATCCTCTCGCACGTGTTTTTACTCGACTAGCCTGCGGGATGCATCCTCTCGCACGTGTTTTTACTCGACTAGCCTGCGGGATGCATCCTCCCGCACGTGTTTTTACTCGACTAGCCTGCGGGATGCATCCTCTCGCACGTGTTTTTACTCGACTAGCCTGCGGGATGCATCCTCTCGCACGTGTTTTTACTCGACTAGCCTGCGGGATGCATCCTCTCAAACGTGTTTTTACTCGACTAGCCTGCGGGATTGCATCCTCTCACACGTGTTTTTGCTCGACTAGCCTGCGGGATGCATCCTCTCGCCTGTGTTTTTACTCGACTAGCCTGCGGGATGCATCCTCTCGCACGTGTTTTTACTCGACTAGCCTGCGGGATGCATCCTCCCGCACGTGTTTTTACTCGACTAGCCTGCGGGATGCATCCTCTCGCAAGTGTTTTTACTCGACTAACCTGCGGGATGTATCCTCTCGCACGTGTTTTTACTCGACTAGCCTGCGGGATGCATCCTCTCGCACGTGTTTTTACTCGAGTAGCCTGCGGGATTACATCCTCTCGCACGTGTTTTTGCTCGACTAGCCTGCGGGATGCATCCTCTCGCACGTGTTTTTGCTCGACTAGCCTGCGGGATGCATCCTCTCGCACGTGTTTTTACTCGACTAGCCTGCGGGATGCATCCTCTCGCACGTGTTTTTACTCGACTAGCCTGCGGGATGCATCCTCTCGCACGTGTTTTTACTCGAGTAACCTGCGGGATGCATCCTCTCGCACGTGTTTTGACTCGACTAGCCTGCGGGATGCATCCTCTCGCACGTGTTTCTACTCGACTAGCCTGCGGGATGCATCCTCTCGCACGTGTTTTTACTCGACTAGCCTGCGGGATGTATCCTCTCGCACGTGTTTTTCTCGACTAGCCTGCGGGATGCATCCTCTCGCACGTATTTTTACTCGACTAGCCTGCGGGATGCATCCTCTCGCACGTGTTTTTCACTCGACTAGCCTGCGGGATGCATCCTCTCGCACGTGTTTTTACTCGACTAGCCTGCGGGATGCATCCTCTCGCACGTGTTTTTACTCGACTAGCCTGCGGGATGCATCCTCTCGCACGTGTTTTTACTCGACTAGCCTGCGGGATGCATCCTCTCGCACGTGTTTTTACTCGACTAGCCTGCGGGATGCATCGTCTCGCACGTGTTTTTACTCGACCAGCCTGCGGGATGCATCCTCTCGCACGTGTTTTTACTCGACTAGCCTGCGGGATGCATCCTCTCGCACGTGTTTTTACTCGACCAGCCTGCGGGTTGCATCCTCTCGCACGTGTTTTTACTCGACCAGCCTGCGGGATGCATCCTCTCGCACGTGTTTTTCACTCGACTAGCCTGCGGGATGCATCCTCTCGCACGTGTTTTTACTCGACTAGCCTGCGGGATGCATCCTCTCGCACGTGTTTTTACTCGACTAGCCTGCGGGATGCATCCTCTCGCACGTGTTTTTACTCGACTAGCCTGCGGGATGCATCCACTCGCACGTGTTTTTACTCGACTAGCCTGCGGGATGCATCCTCTCGCACGTGTTTTTACTCGACCAGCCTGCGGGATGCATCCTCTCGCACGTGTTTTTACTCGACTAGCCTGCGGGATGCATCCTCTCGCACGTGTTTTTACTCGACCAGCCTGCGGGATGCATCCTCTCGCACGTGTTTTTACTCGACCAGCCTGCGGGATGCATCCTCTCGCACGTGTTTTTCACTCGACTAGCCTGCGGGATGCATCTTCTCGCACGTGTTTTTACTCGACTAGCCTGCGGATGCATCCTCTCGCACGTGTTTTTACTCGACTAGCCTGCGGGATGCATTCTCTCGCACGTGTTTTTACTCGACTAGCCTGCGGGATGCATCCACTCGCATGTGTTTTTACTCGACTAGCCTGCGGGATGCATCCTCTCGCACGTGTTTTTACTCGACCAGCCTGCGGGATGCATCCTCTCGCACGTGTTTTTACTCGACTAGCCTGCGGGATGCATCGTCTCGCACGTGTTTTTACTCGACCAGCCTCCGGGATGCATCCTCTCGCACGTGTTTTTACTCGACTAGCCTGCGGGATGCATCCTCTCGCACGTGTTTTTACTCGACCAGCCTGCGGGTTGCATCCTCTCGCACGTGTTTTTACTCGACCAGCCTGCGGGATGCATCCTCTCGCACGTGTTTTTCACTCGACTAGCCTGCGGGATGCATCCTCTCGCACGTGTTTTTACTCGACTAGCCTGCGGGATGCATCCTCTCGCACGTGTTTTTACTCGACTAGCCTGCGGGA
Organism: Lasioglossum baleicum; assembly: GCF_051020765.1. Classification (NCBI taxonomy): domain Eukaryota; kingdom Metazoa; phylum Arthropoda; class Insecta; order Hymenoptera; family Halictidae; genus Lasioglossum; species Lasioglossum baleicum. Next base: position 536,965 of record NW_027469146.1, on the reverse strand, counting down.
TGCATCCTCTCGCACGTGTTTTTACTCGACTAGCCTGCGGGATGCATCCACTCGCACGTGTTTTTACTCGACCAGCGCGGGATGCATCCTCTCGCACGTGTTTTTACTCGACCAGCCTGCGGGATGCATCCTCTCGCACGTGTTTTTACTCGACTAGCCTGCGGGATGCATCCTCTCGCACGTGTTTTTACTCGACCAGCCTGCGGGATGCATCCTCTCGCACGTGTTTTTACTCGACCAGCCTGCGGGATGCATCCTCTCGCACGTGTTTTTCACTCGACTAGCCTGCGGGATGCATCTTCTCGCACGTGTTTTTACTCGACTAGCCTGCGGGATGCATCCTCTCGCACGTGTTTTTACTCGACTAGCCTGCGGGATGCATTCTCTCGCACGTGTTTTTACTCGACTAGCCTGCGGGATGCATCCACTCGCACGTGTTTTTACTCGACTAGCCTGCGGGATGCATCCTCTCGCACGTGTTTTTACTCGACCAGCCTGCGGGATGCATCCTCTCGCACGTGTTTTTACTCGACCAGCCTGCGGGATGCATCCTCTCGCACGTGTTTTTGCTCGACTAGCCTGCGGGATGTGCATCCTCTCGCACGTGTTTTTACTTGACTAGCCTGCGGGATGCATCCTCCCGCACGTGTTCTTGCTCGACTAGCCTGCGGGATTCATCCTCTCGCACGTGTTTTTACTCGACTAGCCTGCGGGATGCATCCTCTCGCACGTGTTTTTACTCGACTAGCCTGCGGGATGCATCCTCCCGCACGTGTTTTTACTCGACTAGCCTGCGGGATGCATCCTTCGCACGTGTTTTTACTCGACTAGCCTGCGGGATGCATCCTCTCGCACGTGTTTTTACTCGACTAGCCTGCGGGATGCATCCTCTCAAACGTGTTTTTACTCGACTAGCCTGCGGGATTGCATCCTCTCACACGTGTTTTTGCTCGACTAGCCTGCGGGATGCATCCTCTCGCCTGTGTTTTTACTCGACTAGCCTGCGGGATGCATCCTCTCGCACGTGTTTTTACTCGACTAGCCTGCGGGATGCATCCTCCCGCACGTGTTTTTACTCGACTAGCCTGCGGGATGCATCCTCTCGCAAGTGTTTTTACTCGACTAACCTGCGGGATGTATCCTCTCGCACGTGTTTTTACTCGACTAGCCTGCGGGATGCATCCTCTCGCACGTGTTTTTACTCGAGTAGCCTGCGGGATTACATCCTCTCGCACGTGTTTTTGCTCGACTAGCCTGCGGGATGCATCCTCTCGCACGTGTTTTTGCTCGACTAGCCTGCGGGATGCATCCTCTCGCACGTGTTTTTACTCGACTAGCCTGCGGGATGCATCCTCTCGCACGTGTTTTTACTCGACTAGCCTGCGGGATGCATCCTCTCGCACGTGTTTTTACTCGAGTAACCTGCGGGATGCATCCTCTCGCACGTGTTTTGACTCGACTAGCCTGCGGGATGCATCCTCTCGCACGTGTTTCTACTCGACTAGCCTGCGGGATGCATCCTCTCGCACGTGTTTTTACTCGACTAGCCTGCGGGATGTATCCTCTCGCACGTGTTTTTCTCGACTAGCCTGCGGGATGCATCCTCTCGCACGTATTTTTACTCGACTAGCCTGCGGGATGCATCCTCTCGCACGTGTTTTTCACTCGACTAGCCTGCGGGATGCATCCTCTCGCACGTGTTTTTACTCGACTAGCCTGCGGGATGCATCCTCTCGCACGTGTTTTTACTCGACTAGCCTGCGGGATGCATCCTCTCGCACGTGTTTTTACTCGACTAGCCTGCGGGATGCATCCTCTCGCACGTGTTTTTACTCGTCTAGCCTGCGGGATGCATCGTCTCGCACGTGTTTTTACTCGACCAGCCTGCGGGATGCATCCTCTCGCACGTGTTTTTACTCGACTAGCCTGCGGGATGCATCCTCTCGCACGTGTTTTTACTCGACCAGCCTGCGGGTTGCATCCTCTCGCACGTGTTTTTACTCGACCAGCCTGCGGGATGCATCCTCTCGCACGTGTTTTTCACTCGACTAGCCTGCGGGATGCATCCTCTCACACGTGTTTTTACTCGACTAGCCTGCGGGATGCATCCTCTCGCACGTGTTTTTACTCGACTAGCCTGCGGGATGCATCCTCTCGCACGTGTTTTTACTCGACTAGCCTGCGGGATGCATCCACTCGCACGTGTTTTTACTCGACTAGCCTGCGGGATGCATCCTCTCGCACGTGTTTTTACTCGACCAGCCTGCGGGATGCATCCTCTCGCACGTGTTTTTACTCGACTAGCCTGCGGGATGCATCCTCTCGCACGTGTTTTTACTCGACCAGCCTGCGGGATGCATCCTCTCGCACGTGTTTTTACTCGACCAGCCTGCGGGATGCATCCTCTCGCACGTGTTTTTCACTCGACTAGCCTGCGGGATGCATCTTCTCGCACGTGTTTTTACTCGACTAGCCTGCGGGATGCATCCTCTCGCACGTGTTTTTACTCGACTAGCCTGCGGGATGCATTCTCTCGCACGTGTTTTTACTCGACTAGCCTGCGGGATGCATCCACTCGCACGTGTTTTTACTCGACTAGCCTGCGGGATGCATCCTCTCGCACGTGTTTTTACTCGACCAGCCTGCGGGTTGCATCCTCTCGCACGTGTTTTTACTCGACCAGCCTGCGGGATGCATCCTCTCGCACGTGTTTTTCACTCGACTAGCCTGCGGGATGCATCCTCTCGCACGTGTTTTTACTCGACTAGCCTGCGGGATGCATCCTCTCGCACGTGTTTTTACTCGACTAGCCTGCGGGATGCATCCTCTCGCACGTGTTTTTACTCGACTAGCCTGCGGGATGCATCCACTCGCACGTGTTTTTACTCGACTAGCCTGCGGGATGCATCCTCTCTCACGTGTTTTTACTCGACCAGCCTGCGGGATGCATCCTCTCGCACGTGTTTTTACTCGACTAGCCTGCGGGATGCATCCTCTCGCACGTGTTTTTACTCGACCAGCCTGCGGGATGCATCCTCTCGCACGTGTTTTACTCGACCAGCCTGCGGGATGCATCCTCTCGCACGTGTTTTTCACTCGACTAGCCTGCGGGATGCATCTTCTCGCACGTGTTTTTACTCGACTAGCCTGCGGGATGCATCCTCTCGCACGTGTTTTTACTCGACTAGCCTGCGGGATGCATTCTCTCGCACGTGTTTTTACTCGACTAGCCTGCGGGATGCATCCACTCGCACGTGTTTTTACTCGACTAGCTGCGGGATGCATCCTCTCGCACGTGTTTTTACTCGACCAGCCTGCGGGATGCATCCTCTCGCACGTGTTTTTACTCGACCAGCCTGCGGGATGCATCCTCTCGCACGTGTTTTTGCTCGACTAGCCTGCGGGATGCATCCACTCGCACTTGTTTTTACTCGACTAGCCTGCGGGGTGCATCCTCTCGCATGTGTTTTTACTCGACCAGCCTGCGCGGGATGCATCCTCTCGCACGTGTTTTTACTCGACCAGCCTGCGGGATGCATCCTCTCGCACGTGTTTTTACTCGACCAGCCTGCGGGATGCATCCTCTCGCACGTGTTTTTACTCGACTAGCCTGCGGGATGCATCCTCTCGCCTGTGTTTTTACTCGACTAGCCTGCGGGATGCATCCTCTCGCACGTGTTTTTACTCGACTAGCCTGCGGGATGCATCCTCCCGCACGTGTTTTTACTCGACTAGCCTGCGGGATGCATCCTCTCGCAAGTGTTTTTACTCGACTAACCTGCGGGATGTATCCTCTCGCACGTGTTTTTGCTTGACTAGCCTGCGGGATGCATCCACTCGCACGTGTTTTTACTCGACTAGCCTGCGGGGTGCATCCTCTCGCACGTGTTTTTGCTCGACTAGCCTGCGGGATGCATCCTCTCGCACGTGTTTTTACTCGACTAGCCTGCGGGATGCATCCTCTCGCACGTGTTTTTGCTCGACTAGCCTGCGGGATGCATCATCTCGCACGTGTTTTTACTCGACTAGCCTGCGGGATGCATCCTCTCGCACGTGTTTTTACTCGACTAGCCTGCGGGATGCATCCTCTCGCACGTGTTTTTACTCGACTAGCCTGCGGGGTGCATCCTCTCGCACGTGTTTTTACTCGACTAGCCTGCGGGGTGCATCCTCTCGCACGTGTTTTTACTCGACCAGCCTGCGGGATGCATCCTCTCGCACTTGTTTTTACTCGACCAGCCTGCGGGATGCATCCTCTCGCACGTGTTTTTACTCGACTAGCCTGCGGGATGCATCCTCTCGCACGTGTTTTTACTCGACTAGCCTGCGGGATGCATCCTCTCGCACGTGTTTTTACTCGAATAGCCTGCGGGATGCATCCTCTCGCACGTGTTTCTACTCGACTAGCCTGCGGGATGCATCCTCTCGCACGTGTTTTTACACGACTAGCCTGCGGGATGCATCCTCTCGCACGTGTTTTTGCTTGACTAGCCTGCGGGATGCATCCACTCGCACGTGTTTTTACTCGACTAGCCTGCGGGGTGCATCCTCTCGCACGTGTTTTTGCTCGACTAGCCTGCGGGATGCATCCTCTCGCACGTGTTTTTACTCGACTAGCCTGCGGGATGCATCCTCTCGCACGTGTTTTTGCTCGACTAGCCTGCGGGATGCATCCTCTCGCACGTGTTTTTACTCGACTAGCCTGCGGGATGCATCCTCTCGCACGTGTTTTTACTCGACTAGCCTGCGGGATGCATCCTCTCGCACGTGTTTTTACTCGACTAGCCTGCGGGGTGAATCCTCTCGCAAGTGTTTTTACTCGACTAGCCTGCGGGATGCATCCTCTCGCACGTGTTTTTACTCGACTAGCCTGCGGGACGCATCCTCTCGCAGGTGTTTTTCACTCGACTAGCCTGCGGGATGCATCCTCTCGCACGTGTTTTAGCTCGACTAGCCTGCGGGATGCATCCTCTCGCACGTGTTTTTACTTGACTAGCCTGCGGGATGCATCCTCCCGCACGTGTTCTTGCTCGACTAGCCTGCGGGATTCATCCTCTCGCACGTGTTTTTACTCGACTAGCCTGCGGGATGCATCCTCTCGCACGTGTTTTTACTCGACTAGCCTGCGGGATGCATCCTCCCGCACGTGTTTTACTCGACTAGCCTGCGGGATGCATCCTCTCGCACGTGTTTTTACTCGACTAGCCTGCGGGATGCATCCTCTCGCACGTGTTTTTACTCGACTAGCCTGCGGGATGCATCCTCTCAAACGTGTTTTTACTCGACTAGCCTGCGGGATTGCATCCTCTCACACGTGTTTTTGCTCGACTAGCCTGCGGGATGCATCCTCTCGCCTGTGTTTTTACTCGACTAGCCTGCGGGATGCATCCTCTCGCACGTGTTTTTACTCGACTAGCCTGCGGGATGCATCCTCTCGCACGTGTTTTTACTCGACTAGCCTGCGGGATGCATCCTCTCGCACGTGTTTTTACTCGACTAGCCTGCGGGGTGAATCCTCTCGCAAGTGTTTTTACTCGACTAGCCTGCGGGATGCATCCTCTCGCACGTGTTTTTACTCGACTAGCCTGCGGGACGCATCCTCTCGCAGGTGTTTTTCACTCGACTAGCCTGCGGGATGCATCCTCTCGCACGTGTTTTAGCTCGACTAGCCTGCGGGATGCATCCTCTCGCACGTGTTTTTACTTGACTAGCCTGCGGGATGCATCCTCCCGCACGTGTTCTTGCTCGACTAGCCTGCGGGATTCATCCTCTCGCACGTGTTTTTACTCGACTAGCCTGCGGGATGCATCCTCTCGCACGTGTTTTTACTCGACTAGCCTGCGGGATGCATCCTCCCGCACGTGTTTTACTCGACTAGCCTGCGGGATGCATCCTCTCGCACGTGTTTTTACTCGACTAGCCTGCGGGATGCATCCTCTCGCACGTGTTTTTACTCGACTAGCCTGCGGGATGCATCCTCTCAAACGTGTTTTTACTCGACTAGCCTGCGGGATTGCATCCTCTCACACGTGTTTTTGCTCGACTAGCCTGCGGGATGCATCCTCTCGCCTGTGTTTTTACTCGACTAGCCTGCGGGATGCATCCTCTCGCACGTGTTTTTACTCGACTAGCCTGCGGGATGCATCCTCCCGCACGTGTTTTTACTCGACTAGCCTGCGGGGTGCATCCTCTCGCACGTGTTTTTGCTCGACTAGCCTGCGGGATGCATCCTCTCGCACGTGTTTTTACTCGACTAGCCTGCGGGATGCATCCTCTCGCACGTGTTTTTGCTCGACTAGCCTGCGGGATGCATCCTCTCGCACGTGTTTTTACTCGACTAGCCTGCGGGATGCATCCTCTCGCACGTGTTTTTACTCGACTAGCCTGCGGGATGCATCCTCTCGCACGTGTTTTTACTCGACTAGCCTGCGGGGTGAATCCTCTCGCAAGTGTTTTTACTCGACTAGCCTGCGGGATGCATCCTCTCGCACGTGTTTTTACTCGACTAGCCTGCGGGACGCATCCTCTCGCAGGTGTTTTTCACTCGACTAGCCTGCGGGATGCATCCTCTCGCACGTGTTTTAGCTCGACTAGCCTGCGGGATGCATCCTCTCGCACGTGTTTTTACTTGACTAGCCTGCGGGATGCATCCTCCCGCACGTGTTCTTGCTCGACTAGCCTGCGGGATTCATCCTCTCGCACGTGTTTTTACTCGACTAGCCTGCGGGATGCATCCTCTCGCACGTGTTTTTACTCGACTAGCCTGCGGGATGCATCCTCCCGCACGTGTTTTACTCGACTAGCCTGCGGGATGCATCCTCTCGCACGTGTTTTTACTCGACTAGCCTGCGGGATGCATCCTCTCGCACGTGTTTTTACTCGACTAGCCTGCGGGATGCATCCTCTCAAACGTGTTTTTACTCGACTAGCCTGCGGGATTGCATCCTCTCACACGTGTTTTTGCTCGACTAGCCTGCGGGATGCATCCTCTCGCCTGTGTTTTTACTCGACTAGCCTGCGGGATGCATCCTCCCGCACGTGTTTTTACTCGACTAGCCTGCGGGATGCATCCTCTCGCAAGTGTTTTTACTCGACTAACCTGCGGGATGTATCCTCTCGCACGTGTTTTTACTCGACTAGCCTGCGGGATGCATCCTCTCGCACTTGTTTTTACTCGAGTAGCCTGCGGGATTACATCCTCTCGCACGTGTTTTTGCTCGACTAGCCTGCGGGATGCATCCTCTCGCACGTGTTTTTGCTCGACTAGCCTGCGGGATGCATCCTCTCGCACGTGTTTTTACTCGACTAGCCTGCGGGATGCATCCTCTCGCACGTGTTTTTACTCGACTAGCCTGCGGGATGCATCCTCTCGCACGTGTTTTTACTCGAGTAACCTGCGGGATGCATCCTCTCGCACGTGTTTTGACTCGACTAGCCTGCGGGATGCATCCTCTCGCACGTGTTTCTACTCGACTAGCCTGCGGGATGCATCCTCTCGCACGTGTTTTTACTCGACTAGCCTGCGGGATGTATCCTCTCGCACGTGTTTTTACTCGACTAGCCTGCGGGATGCATCCTCTCGCACGTGTTTTTACTCGACTAGCCTGCGGGATGCATCCTCTCGCACGTGTTTTTACTCGAGTAACCTGCGGGATGCATCCTCTCGCACGTGTTTTGACTCGACTAGCCTGCGGGATGCATCCTCTCGCACGTGTTTCTACTCGACTAGCCTGCGGGATGCATCCTCTCGCACGTGTTTTTACACGACTAGCCTGCGGGATGCATCCTCTCGCACGTGTTTTTGCTCGACTAGCCTGCGGCGTGCATCCTCTCGCACGTGTTTTTACTCGACTAGCCTGCGGGATGCATCCTCTCGCACGTGTTTTTACTCGACTAGCCTGCGGGATGCATCCTCTCGCACGTGTTTTTACTCGACTAGCCTGCGGGATGCATCCTCTCGCACGTGTTTTTCTCGACTAGCCTGCGGGATGCATCCTCTCGCACGTATTTTTACTCGACTAGCCTGCGGGATGCATCCTCTCGCACGTGTTGTTCACTCGACTAGCCTGCGGGATGCATCCTCTCGCACGTGTTTTTACTCGACTAGCCTGCGGGATGCATCCTCTCGCACGTGTTTTTACTCGACTAGCCTGCGGGATGCATCCTCTCGCACGTGTTTTTACTCGACTAGCCTGCGGGATGCATCCTCTCGCACGTGTTTTTACTCGACTAGCCTGCGGGATGCATCGTCTCGCACGTGTTTTTACTCGACCAGCCTGCGGGATGCATCCTCTCGCACGTGTTTTTACTCGACTAGCCTGCGGGATGCATCCTCTCGCACGTGTTTTTACTCGACCAGCCTGCGGGTTGCATCCTCTCGCACGTGTTTTTACTCGACCAGCCTGCGGGATGCATCCTCTCGCACGTGTTTTTCACTCGACTAGCCTGCGGGATGCATCCTCTCGCACGTGTTTTTACTCGACTAGCCTGCGGGATGCATCCTCTCGCACGTGTTTTTACTCGACTAGCCTGCGGGATGCATCCTCTCGCACGTGTTTTTACTCGACTAGCCTGCGGGATGCATCCTCTCGCACGTGTTTTTACTCGACCAGCCTGCGGGATGCATCCTCTCGCACGTGTTTTTACTCGACTAGCCTGCGGGATGCATCCTCTCGCACGTGTTTTTACTCGACCAGCCTGCGGGATGCATCCTCTCGCACGTGTTTTTACTCGACCAGCCTGCGGGATGCATCCTCTCGCACGTGTTTTTCACTCGACTAGCCTGCGGGATGCATCTTCTCGCACGTGTTTTTACTCGACTAGCCTGCGGGATGCATCCTCTCGCACGTGTTTTTACTCGACTAGCCTGCGGGATGCATTCTCTCGCACGTGTTTTTACTCGACTAGCCTGCGGGATGCATCCACTCGCACGTGTTTTTACTCGACTAGCCTGCGGGATGCATCCTCTCGCACGTGTTTTTACTCGACCAGCCTGCGGGATGCATCTTCTCGCACGTGTTTTTACTCGACTAGCCTGCGGGATGCATCCTCTCGCACGTGTTTTTGCTCGACTAGCCTGCGGGATGCATCCTCTCGCACGTGTTTTTACTCGACTAGCCTGCGGGATGCATCCTCTCGCACGTGTTTTTACTCGACTAGCCTGCGGGATGCATCCTCTCGCACGTGTTTTTACTCGACTAGCCTGCGGGGTGCATCCTCTCGCAAGTGTTTTTACTCGACTAGCCTGCGGGATGCATCCTCTCGCACGTGTTTTTACTCGACTAGCCTGCGGGGTGCATCCTCTCGCACGTGTTTTTACTCGACTAGCCTGCGGGATGCATCCTCTCGCACGTGTTTTTACTCGAATAGCCTGCGGGATGCATCCTCTCGCACGTGTTTCTACTCGACTAGCCTGCGGGATGCATCCTCTCGCACGTGTTTTTACACGACTAGCCTGCGGGATGCATCCTCTCGCACGTGTTTTTGCTTGACTAGCCTGCGGGATGCATCCACTCGCACGTGTTTTTACTCGACTAGCCTGCGGGGTGCATCCTCTCGCACGTGTTTTTGCTCGACTAGCCTGCGGGATGCATCCTCTCGCACGTGTTTTTACTCGACTAGCCTGCGGGATGCATCCTCTCGCACGTGTTTTTGCTCGACTAGCCTGCGGGATGCATCCTCTCGCACGTGTTTTTACTCGACTAGCCTGCGGGATGCATCCTCTCGCACGTGTTTTTACTCGACTAGCCTGCGGGATGCATCCTCTCGCACGTGTTTTTACTCGACTAGCCTGCGGGGTGCATCCTCTCGCAAGTGTTTTTACTCGACTAGCCTGCGGGATGCATCCTCTCGCACGTGTTTTTACTCGACTAGCCTGCGGGATGCATCCTCTCGCACGTGTTTTTGCTCGACTAGCCTGCGGGATGCATCCTCTCGCACGTGTTTTTACTCGACTAGCCTGCGGGATGCATCCTCTCGCACGTGTTTTTACTCGACTAGCCTGCGGGATGCATCCTCTCGCACGTGTTTTTACTCGACTAGCCTGCGGGGTGCATCCTCTCGCAAGTGTTTTTACTCGACTAGCCTGCGGGATGCATCCTCTCGCACGTGTTTTTACTCGACTAGCCTGCGGGGTGCATCCTCTCGCACGTGTTTTTACTCGACTAGCCTGCGGGATGCATCCTCTCGCACGTGTTTTTACTCGACTAGCCTGCGGGACGCATCCTCTCGCACGTGTTTTTCACTCGACTAGCCTGCGGGATGCATCCTCTCGCACGTGTTTTTACTCGACTAGCCTGCGGGATGCATCCTCTCGCACGTGTTTTTACTCGACTAGCCTGCGGGATGCATCCTCTCAAACGTGTTTTTACTCGACTAGCCTGCGGGATTGCATCCTCTCACACGTGTTTTTGCTCGACTAGCCTGCGGGATGCATCCTCTCGCCTGTGTTTTTACTCGACTAGCCTGCGGGATGCATCCTCTCGCACGTGTTTTTACTCGACTAGCCTGCGGGATGCATCCTCCCGCACGTGTTTTTACTCGACTAGCCTGCGGGATGCATCCTCTCGCAAGTGTTTTTACTCGACTAACCTGCGGGATGTATCCTCTCGCACGTGTTTTTACTCGACTAGCCTGCGGGATGCATCCTCTCGCACGTGTTTTTACTCGAGTAGCCTGCGGGATTGCATCCTCTCGCACGTGTTTTTGCTCGACTAGCCTGCGGGATGCATCCTCTCGCACGTGTTTTTACTCGACTAGCCTGCGGGATGCATCCTCTCGCACGTGTTTTTACTCGACTAGCCTGCGGGATGCATCCTCCCGCACGTGTTTTTACTCGACTAGCCTGCGGGATGCATCCTCTCGCACGTGTTTTTGCTCGACTAGCCTGCGGGATGCATCCACTCGCACGTGTTTTTACTCGACTAGCCTGCGGGGTGCATCCTCTCGCACGTGTTTTTACTCGACCAGCCTGCGGGATGCATCCTCTCGCACGTGTTTTTACTCGACCAGCCTGCGGGATGCATCCTCTCGCACGTGTTTTTACTCGACCAGCCTGCGGGATGCATCCTCTCGCACGTGTTTTTACTCGACTAGCCTGCGGGATGCATCCTCTCGCACGTGTTTTTACTCGACTAGCCTGCGGGATGCATCCTCTCGCACGTGTTTTTACTCGAATAGCCTGCGGGATGCATCCTCTCGCACGTGTTTCTACTCGACTAGCCTGCGGGATGCATCCTCTCGCACGTGTTTTTACACGACTAGCCTGCGGGATGCATCCTCTCGCACGTGTTTTTGCTTGACTAGCCTGCGGGATGCATCCTCCCGCACGTGTTTTTACTCGACTAGCCTGCGGGATGCATCCTCTCGCACGTGTTTTTACTCGACTAGCCTGCGGGATGCATCCTCTCGCACGTGTTTTTGCTCGACCAGCCTGCGTGACGCATCCTCTCGCACGTGTTCTTCACTCGACTAGCCTGCGGGATGCATCCCCTCGCACGTGTTTTTACTCGACTAGCCTGCGGGATGTATCCTCTCGCACGTGTTTTTACTCGACTAGCCTGCGGGATGCATCCTCTCTCATGTGTTTTTACGCTACTAGCCTGCGGGACGCATCCTCTCGCACGTGTTTTTCTCTCGACTAGCCTGCGGGATGCGTCCTCTCGCACGTGTTTTTACTCGACTAGCCTGCGGGATGCATCCTCTCGCACGTGTTTCTACTCGACTAGCCTGCGGGATGCATCCTCTCGCACGTGTTTTTACACGACTAGCCTGCGGGATGCATCCTCTCGCACGTGTTTTTGCTCGACTAGCCTGCGGGATGCATCCTCTCGCACGTGTTTTTACTCGACTAGCCTGCGGGATGCATCCTCTCGCACGTGTTTTAGCTCGACTAGCCTGCGGGATGCATCCTCTCGCACGTGTTTTTACTTGACTAGCCTGCGGGATGCATCCTCCCGCACGTGTTCTTGCTCGACTAGCCTGCGGGATTCATCCTCTCGCACGTGTTTTTACTCGTCTAGCCTGAGGGATGCATCCTCTCGCACGGGATTTTACTCGACTAGCCTGCGGGATGCATCCTCTCGCACGTGTTTTTACTCGACTAGCCTGCGCGATGCATCCTCTCGCACGTGTTCTTCACTCGACTAGCCTGCGGGATGCATCCCCTCGCACGTGTTTTTACTCGACTAGCCTGCGGGATGTATCCTCTCGCACGTGTTTTTACTCGACTAGCCTGCGGGATGCATCCTCTCTCATGTGTTTTTACGCTACTAGCCTGCGGGACGCATCCTCTCGCACGTGTTTTTCTCTCGACTAGCCTGCGGGATGCGTCCTCTCGCACGTGTTTTTACTCGACTAGCCTGCGGGATGCATCCTCTCGCACGTGTTTCTACTCGACTAGCCTGCGGGATGCATCCTCTCGCACGTGTTTTTACACGACTAGCCTGCGGGATGCATCCTCTCGCACGTGTTTTTGCTCGACTAGCCTGCGGGATGCATCCTCTCGCACGTGTTTTTACTCGACTAGCCTGCGGGATGCATCCTCTCGCACGTGTTTTTACTCGACTAGCCTGCGGGACGCATCCTCTCGCAGGTGTTTTTCACTCGACTAGCCTGCGGGATGCATCCTCTCGCACGTGTTTTAGCTCGACTAGCCTGCGGGATGCATCCTCTCGCACGTGTTTTTACTTGACTAGCCTGCGGGATGCATCCTCCCGCACGTGTTCTTGCTCGACTAGCCTGCGGGATGCATCCTCTCGCACGTGTTTTTACTCGACTAGCCTGCGGGATGCATCCTCTCGCACGTGTTTTTACTCGACTAGCTTGCGGGATGCATCCACTCGCACGTGTTTTTACTCGACTAGCCTGCGGGATGCATCCTCTCGCACGTGTTTTTACTCGACTAGCCTGCGGGATGCATCCTCTCGTACGTGTTTTTACTCGACTAGCCTGCGGGGTGCATCCTCTCGCACGTGTTTTTACTCGACTAGCCTGCGGGATGCATCCTCTCGCACGTGTTTTTACTCGACTAGCCTGCGGGATGCATCCTCTCGCACGTGTTTTTGCTCGACTAGCCTGCGGGACGCATCCTCTCGCACGTGTTCTTCACTCGACTAGCCTGCGGGATGCATCCTCTCGCACGTGTTTTTACTCGACTAGCCTGCGGGATGTATCCTCTCGCACGTGTTTTTACTCGACTAGCCTGCGGGATGCATCCTCTCGCACGTGTTTTTACTCGACTAGCCTGCGGGATGCATCCTCTCGCACGTGTTTTTACTCGAGTAACCTGCGGGATGCATCCTCTCGCACGTGTTTTGACTCGACTAGCCTGCGGGATGCATCCTCTCGCACGTGTTTCTACTCGACTAGCCTGCGGGATGCATCCTCTCGCACGTGTTTTTACACGACTAGCCTGCGGGATGCATCCTCTCGCACGTGTTTTTGCTCGACTAGCCTGCGGCGTGCATCCTCTCGCACGTGTTTTTACTCGACTAGCCTGCGGGATGCATCCTCTCGCACGTGTTTTTACTCGACTAGCCTGCGGGATGCATCCTCTCGCACGTGTTCTTCACTCGACTAGCCTGCGGGATGCATCCTCTCGCACGTGTTTTTACTCGACTAGCCTGCGGGATGTATCCTCTCGCACGTGTTTTTACTCGACTAGCCTGCGGGATGCATCCTCTCGCACGTATTTTTACTCGACTAGCCTGCGGGAAGCATCCTCTCGCACGTGTTTTTACTCGACTAGCCTGCGGCGTGCATCCTCTCGCACGTGTTTTTACTCGACTAGCCTGCGGGATGCATCCTCTCGCACGTGTTTTTACTCGACTAGCCTGCGGGATGCATTTTCTCGCACGTGTTTTTACTCGACTAGCCTGCGGGATGCATCCTCTCGCACGTGTTTTTACTCGACTAGCGTGCGGGATGCATCCTCTCGCACGTGTTCTTCACTCGACTAGCCTGCGGGATGCATCCTCTCGCACGTGTTTTTACTCGACTAGCCTGCGGGGTGCATCCTCTCGCACGTGTTTTTACTCGACCAGCCTGCGGGATGCATCCTCTCGCACGTGTTTTTACTCGACCAGCCTGCGGGATGCATCCTCTCGCACGTGTTTTTACTCGACCAGCCTGCGGGATGCATCCTCTCGCACGTGTTTTTACTCGACTAGCCTGCGGGATGCATCCTCTCGCACGTGTTTTTACTCGACCAGCCTGCGGGATGCATCCTCTCGCACGTGTTTTTACTCGAATAGCCTGCGGGATGCATCCTCTCGCACGTGTTTCTACTCGACTAGCCTGCGGGATGCATCCTCTCGCACGTGTTTTTACACGACTAGCCTGCGGGATGCATCCTCTCGCACGTGTTTTTGCTTGACTAGCCTGCGGGATGCATCCACTCGCACGTGTTTTTACTCGACTAGCCTGCGGGGTGCATCCTCTCGCACGTGTTTTTGCTCGACTAGCCTGCGGGATGCATCCTCTCGCACGTGTTTTTACTCGACTAGCCTGCGGGATGCATCCTCTCGCACGTGTTTTTGCTCGACTAGCCTGCGGGATGCATCCTCTCGCACGTGTTTTTACTCGACTAGCCTGCGGGATGCATCCTCTCGCACGTGTTTTTACTCGACTAGCCTGCGGGATGCATCCTCTCGCACGTGTTTTTACTCGACTAGCCTGCGGGGTGCATCCTCTCGCAAGTGTTTTTACTCGACTAGCCTGCGGGATGCATCCTCTCGCACGTGTTTTTACTCGACTAGCCTGCGGGACGCATTCTCTCGCAGGTGTTTTTCACTCGACTAGCCTGCGGGATGCATCCTCTCGCACGTGTTTTTACTCGACTAGCCTGCGGGATGCATCCTCTCGCACGTGTTTTTACTCGACTAGCCTGCGGGATGCATCCTCTCAAACGTGTTTTTACTCGACTAGCCTGCGGGATTGCATCCTCTCACACGTGTTTTTGCTCGACTAGCCTGCGGGATGCATCCTCTCGCCTGTGTTTTTACTCGACTAGCCTGCGGGATGCATCCTCTCGCACGTGTTTTTACTCGACTAGCCTGCGGGATGCATCCTCCCGCACGTGTTTTTACTCGACTAGCCTGCGGGATGCATCCTCTCGCAAGTGTTTTTACTCGACTAACCTGCGGGATGCATTCTCTCGCACGTGTTTTTACTCGACTAGCCTGCGGGATGCATCCTCTCGCACGTGTTTTTACTCGAGTAGCCTGCGGGATTGCATCCTCTCGCACGTGTTTTTGCTCGACTAGCCTGCGGGATGCATCCTCTCGCACGTGTTTTTACTCGACTAGCCTGCGGGATGCATCCTCTCGCACGTGTTTTTACTCGACTAGCCTGCTGGATGCATCCTCCCGCACGTGTTTTTACTCGACTAGCCTGCGGGATGCATCCTCTCGCACGTGTTTTTACTCGACTAGCCTGCGGGATGCATCCTCTCGCACGTGTTTTTGCTCGACTAGCCTGCGTGACGCATCCTCTCGCACGTGTTCTTCACTCGACTAGCCTGCGGGATGCATCCCCTCGCACGTGTTTTTACTCGACTAGCCTGCGGGATGTATCCTCTCGCACGTGTTTTTACTCGACTAGCCTGCGGGATGCATCCTCTCTCATGTGTTTTTACGCGACTAGCCTGCGGGACGCATCCTCTCGCACGTGTTTTTCACTCGACTAGCCTGCGGGATGCGTCCTCTCGCACGTGTTTTTACACGACTAGCCTGCGGGATGCATCCTCTCGCACGTGTTTCTACTCGACTAGCCTGCGGGATGCATCCTCTCGCACGTGTTTTTACACGATTAGCCTGCGGTATGCATCCTCTCGCACGTGTTTTTGCTCGAGTAGCCTGCGGGATGCATCCTCTCGCACGTGTTTTTACACGACTAGCCTGCGGGATGCATCCTCTCGCACGTGTTTTTGCTCGACTAGCCTGCGGGATGCATCCTCCCGCACGTGTTCTTGCTCGACTAACCTGCGGGATTCATCCTCTCGCACGTGTTTTTACTCGACTAGCCTGCGGGATGCATCCTCTCGCACGTGTTTTTACTCGACTAGCCTGCGGGATGCATCCTCCCGCACGTGTTTTTACTCGACTAGCCTGCGGGATGCATCCTCTCGCACGTGTTTTTACTCGACTAGCCTGCGGGATGCATCCTCTCGCACGTGTTTTTGCTCGACTAGCCTGCGTGACGCATCCTTTCGCACGTGTTCTTCACTCGACTAGCCTGCGGGATGCATCCCCTCGCACGTGTTTTTACTCGACTAGCCTGCGGGATGTATCCTCTCGCACGTGTTTTTACTCGACTAGCCTGCGGGATGCATCCTCTCTCATGTGTTTTTACGCGACTAGCCTGCGGGACGCATCCTCTCGCACGTGTTTTTCACTCGACTAGCCTGCGGGATGCGTCCTCTCGCACGTGTTTTTACTCGACTAGCCTGCGGGATGCATCCTCTCGCACGTGTTTCTACTCGACTAGCCTGCGGGATGCATCCTCTCGCACGTGTTTTTACACGATTAGCCTGCGGGATGCATCCTCTCGCACGTGTTTTTGCTCGACTAGCCTGCGGGATGCATCCTCTCGCACGTGTTTTTACACGACTAGCCTGCGGGATGCATCCTCTCGCACGTGTTTTTGCTCGACTAGCCTGCGGGATGCATCCTCTCGCACGTGTTTTTACTCGACTAGCCTGCGGGATGCATCCTCTCGCACGTGTTTTTACTCGTCTAGCCTGAGGGATGCATCGTCTCGCACGGGATTTTACTCGACTAGCCTGCGGGATGCATCCTCTCGCACGTGTTTTTACTCGACTAGCCTGCGCGATGCATCCTCTCGCACGTGTTTTTCACTCGACTAGCCTGCGGGATGCATCCTCTCGCACGTGTTTTTACTAGACTAGCCTGCGGGATGCATCCTCTCGCACGTGTTTTTACTCGACTAGCCTGCGGGATGCATCCTCTCGCACGTGTTTTTACTCGACTAGCCTGCGGGATGCATCCTCTCGCACGTGTTTTTACTCGACTAGCCTGCGGGATGCATCCACTCGCACGTGTTTTTACTCGACTAGCCTGCGGGATGCATCCTCTCGCACGTGTTTTTACTCGACTAGCCTGCGGGATGTATCCTCTCGCACGTGTTTTTACTCGACTAGCCTGCGGGATGCATCCTCTCTCATGTGTTTTTACGCGACTAGCCTGCGGGACGCATCCTCTCGCACGTGTTTTTCACTCGACTAGCCTGCGGGATGCGTCCTCTCGCACGTGTTTTTACTCGACTAGCCTGCGGGATGCATCCTCTCGCACGTGTTTCTACTCGACTAGCCTGCGGGATGCATCCTCTCGCACGTGTTTTTACACGATTAGCCTGCGGGATGCATCCTCTCGCACGTGTTTTTGCTCGAGTAGCCTGCGGGATGCATCCTCTCGCACGTGTTTTTACACGACTAGCCTGCGGGATGCATCCTCTCGCACGTGTTTTTGCTCGACTAGCCTGCGGGATGCATCCTCCCGCACGTGTTCTTGCTCGACTAGCCTGCGGGATTCATCCTCTCGCACGTGTTTTTACTCGACTAGCCTGCGGGATGCATCCTCTCGCACGTGTTTTTACTCGACTAGCCTGCGGGATGCATCCTCCCGCACGTGTTTTTACTCGACTAGCCTGCGGGATGCATCCTCTCGCACGTGTTTTTACTCGACTAGCCTGCGGGATGCATCCTCTCGCACGTGTTTTTGCTCGACTAGCCTGCGTGACGCATCCTCTCGCACGTGTTCTTCACTCGACTAGCCTGCGGGATGCATCCCCTCGCACGTGTTTTTACTCGACTAGCCTGCGGGATGTATCCTCTCGCACGTGTTTTTACTCGACTAGCCTGCGGGATGCATCCTCTCTCATGTGTTTTTACGCGACTAGCCTGCGGGACGCATCCTCTCGCACGTGTTTTTCACTCGACTAGCCTGCGGGATGCGTCCTCTCGCACGTGTTTTTACTCGACTAGCCTGCGGGATGCATCCTCTCGCACGTGTTTCTACTCGACTAGCCTGCGGGATGCATCCTCTCGCACGTGTTTTTACACGATTAGCCTGCGGGATGCATCCTCTCGCACGTGTTTTTGCTCGACTAGCCTGCGGGATGCATCCTCTCGCACGTGTTTTTACACGACTAGCCTGCGGGATGCATCCTCTCGCACGTGTTTTTGCTCGACTAGCCTGCGGGATGCATCCTCTCGCACGTGTTTTTACTCGACTAGCCTGCGGGATGCATCCTCTCGCACGTGTTTTAGCTCGACTAGCCTGCGGGATGCATCCTCTCGCACGTGTTTTTACTTGACTAGCCTGCGGGATGCATCCTCCCGCACGTGTTCTTGCTCGACTAGCCTGCGGGATTCATCCTCTCGCACGTGTTTTTACTCGACTAGCCTGCGGGATGCATCCTCTCGCACGTGTTTTTACTCGTCTAGCCTGAGGGATGCATCCTCTCGCACGTGATTTTACTCGACTAGCCTGCGGGATGCATCCTCTCGCACGTGTTTTTACTCGTCTAGCCTGAGGGATGCATCCTCTCGCACGGGATTTTACTCGACTAGCCTGCGGGATGCATCCTCTCGCACGTGTTTTTACTCGACTAGCCTGCGCGATGCATCCTCTCGCACGTGTTTTTCACTCGACTAGCCTGCGGGATGCATCCTCTCGCACGTGTTTTTACTAGACTAGCCTGCGGGATGCATCCTCTCGCACGTGTTTTTACTCGACTAGCCTGCGGGATGCATCCTCTCGCACGTGTTTTTACTCGACTAGCCTGCGGGATGCATCCTCTCGCACGTGTTTTTACTCGACTAGCCTGCGGGATGCATCCACTCGCACGTGTTTTTACTCGACTAGCCTGCGGGATGCATCCTCTCGCACGTGTTTTTACTCGACTAGCCTGCGGGATGCATCCTCTCGTACGTGTTTTTACTCGACTAGCCTGCGGGGTGCATCCTCTCGCACGTGTTTTTACTCGACTAGCCTGCGGGATGCATCCTCTCGCACGTGTTTTTACTCGACTAGCCTGCGGGATGCATCCTCTCGCACGTGTTTTTGCTCGACTAGCCTGCGGGACGCATCCTCTCGCACGTGTTCTTCACTCGACTAGCCTGCGGGATGCATCCTCTGGCACGTGTTTTTACTCGACTAGCCTGCGGGATGTATCCTCCCGCACGTGTTTTTACTCGACTAGCCTGCGGGATGCATCCTCTCGCACGTGTTTTTACTCGACTAGCCTGCGGGATGCATCCTCTCGCACGTGTTTTTACTCGAGTAACCTGCGGGATGCATCCTCTCGCACGTGTTTTGACTCGACTAGCCTGCGGGATGCATCCTCTCGCACGTGTTTCTACTCGACTAGCCTGCGGGATGCATCCTCTCGCACGTGTTTTTACACGACTAGCCTGCGGGATGCATCCTCTCGCACGTGTTTTTGCTCGACTAGCCTGCGGCGTGCATCCTCTCTCACGTGTTTTTACTCGACTAGCCTGCGGGATGCATCCTCTCGCACGTGTTTTTACTCGACTAGCCTGCGGGATGCATCCTCTCGCACGTGTTTCTACTCGACTAGCCTGCGGGATGCATCCTCTCGCACGTGTTTTTACTCGACTAGCCTGCGGGATGCATCCTCTCGCACGTGTTTTTACTCGACTAGCCTGCGGGATGCATCCTCTCGCACGTGTTTTTACTCGACTAGCCTGCGGGATGCATCCTCTCGCACGTGTTTTTACTCGACTAGCCTGCGGGATGCATCCTCTCGCACGTGTTTTTACTCGACTAGCCTGCGGGATGTATCCTCTCGCACGTGTTTTTACTCGACTAGCCTGCGGGATGCATCCTCTCGCACGTATTTTTACTCGACTAGCCTGCGGGAAGCATCCTCTCGCACGTGTTTTTACTCGACTAGCCTGCGGCGTGCATCCTCTCGCACGTGTTTTTACTCGACTAGCCTGCGGGATGCATCCTCTCGCACGTGTTTTTACTCGACTAGCCTGCGGGATGCATTTTCTCGCACGTGTTTTTACTCGACTAGCCTGCGGGATGCATCCTCTCGCACGTGTTTTTACTCGACTAGCCTGCGGGATGCATCCTCTCGCACGTGTTCTTCACTCGACTAGCCTGCGGGATGCATCCTCTCGCACGTGTTTTGACTCGACTAGCCTGCGGGATGCATCCTCTCGCACGTGTTTCTACTAGACTAGCCTGCGGGATGCATCCTCTCGCACGTGTTTTTACTCGACTAGCCTGCGGGATGCATACTCTCGCACGTGTTTTTGCTCGACTATCCTGCGGGATGCATCCTCTCGCACGTGTTTTTACTCGACTAGCCTGCGGGATGCATCCTCTCGCACGTGTTTTTACTCGACTAGCCTGCGCGATGCATCCTCTCGCACGTGTTTTTACTCGACTAGCCTGCGGGATGCATCCTCTCGCACGTGTTTTTACTCGACTAGCCTGCGGGATGCATCCTCTCGCACGTGTTTTTACTCGACTAGCCTGCGGGATGCATCCTCTCGCACGTGTTTTTACTCGACTAGCCTGCGGGATGCATCCTCTCGCACGTGTTTTTACTCGACTAGCCTGCGGGATGCATCCTCTCGCACGTGTTTTTACACGACTGGCCTGCGGGATGCATCCTCTCGCACGTGTTTTTGCTCGACTAGCCTGCGGGATGCATCCTCTCGCACGTGTTTTTACTCGACTAGCCTGCGGGATGCATCCTCTCGCACGTGTTTTTGCTCGACTAGCCTGCGGGATGCATCCTCTCGCACGTGTTTTTACTCGACTAGCCTGCGGGATGCATCCTCTCGCACGTGTTTTTGCTCGACTAGCCTGCGGGACGCATCCTCTCGCATGTGAGTAGTGTACCTATGGGGATTCTAACTCAGGAAGTGAATTTCCGTTATCGTGAAATAGCGTTCGGCTCTGGCGCGTGGCGCCATCTTGATTTCTTGCGGTTTTCCTTATCATTATCATTTCCTTTCCGACGCGCCTTGCGGTTTTCCTTATCATTTCCGGTGCCGTCTTTGTTTCCTTATCTTTTTCCGCGTTTTATTATTCTGTAAATATTATGTAGGTCAATCTTTTGGGTGGGGGAACTTAGTTGCAATATTATGTGAAGCAATTTCCTTATCATGTTCGGTGAGGATTATATCATGTCTTTACGGGAAAGAGAGAGAGACTTTTATTTCTCTTAGGAGCATATGAATTTCCGTTGTCGTGAAATAGCGTTCGGCTCTGGCGCCATCTTGATTTCTTGCGGTTTTCCTTATCATTATCATTTCCTTATGATTTCCGACGCGCCTTGCGGTTTTCCTTATCATTTCCGGTGTCGGCGCGTACCGTCTTTGTTTCCTTATCTTTTTCCGCGTTTTATTATTCTATCTTTTTCCGCGTTTTATTATTCTGTAAATATTATGTAGGTCAATCTTTTGGGTGGGGAACACATTAGTATTCTTCATTAAATTTTTTCCGCGTTTTATTATTCTGTAAATATTATGTAGGTCAATCTTTTGGGTGGGGGAGGGGGGAACACGTTAGTATTCTTCATTAAATTTTTCCATGAAATAGCGTGTCATCGACCTTGTTATTTCATGCGTGGTTATCATTATCTTTTGGGTGGGGATCATGTCCGAACACGTTTCGCATCCTGTCTTGCAAGGCATTGTTATCTGTAAGACCACACGTATTTTTAAAGATTTTTTAAGTTGTAATATTATGTGGAACGATTTCCTTATCTATCACGTTTCCGTATTTTTTCAGTGGGGATTTACATTCTGCGCGATCGGGTTATCTGTAGGACCACATCCTTTGTATTTCAAGCTGTTTAAATATTGCGTGAAATAATGGGATGTGTAAAGAATGATGCGGTTCGCTAACGTGCCATCGTTGCAGGCGTTCGCTGCGACGAAGTTATTTGAATTCGGCATTCATACCGTTTTGCATCAGAATATTCTTGAACAATATTTTCGCGTTCTTTCGTGCAAGATTTACTGTGTTTTTCGTGAAAGATCGGTCATTGTCCCGTACGTGGCGGTTTCCATGTTTAGTCCGTTGGACTTGTTGAACGAAGTGCAGAAGGGGCGTATTGATATTTTAAACGTGTTTGTGTTTTTAAAACCTGAAGGAGAGTTGGTGAGACATTTGAATATTGTGGTGCTTCGATACCGTAGAACCGATTATGTTCGTGTGGGGGAATGTCACCGTCGAGAATACGGTTTATCGGATTTGATTCCGCCATTTTTACCGTTGAAAATACGTATACTTCATTTACGTATTTGATTCAACCTTTTTTTTTTTTTAAAAAAGAGAGAGATGCCTGTCCCAACGTTAAAAAGTTTGGCTTGGGTTCGCGTTATAAATTTGTATTTGGACGATAGTTTTCCCATTGAGCAGAAAACGTTGATAGTACGTTTAATGCGAAACGATGCAACGAGTCGCGTATGTTTCTTTTATACGAAAAGATTTAGTCAAGTCGTGGCGCGATGGCCCGCGATCGATTCGCCAGCAACGATACTGGATATCATCGAGACGGGCGAACGCCGCATCGTTGGATGCGAAGTGTAATTACGTTTTTGAGAACAGGAAATTTAACGGATGACATTAAATTGAAGTTGAAAAAATATTTTGTGCAACAAGATGATTCAAACGTTGAAAAAAATGTTAAGGTGTTTGACACGCATGTCGATGATGGTTAGAACTGTCGATGAGTATCGCGAATGGTCTCGCTCATACATCGAGTCTCTACAGTGCTGTATCAATTATCTAACATGTATGAAGGATGAATTGACGATGGGCGCGAGATTTAGTTTAGCATCGATCATGTGTCGCATGAAAAGTTTGAACGTTTCGTTGAGCTATAATATTTCACGGGTCGGTGGAGGTTTACGTGGTGTTGGTGCGAGAGCCTCGACGCTTCGTTGGGAGACTGTCGAGTCGGCGTTTAGCAATCGCATATCGACCGGTATCGTTATTAACATCGAACATATCGATCCGCGCAAATTTTTACAACACGCGAAACGGATGATTACGGGACGTGTCACGGAATTTTTGAACGCTCATTCGTCGTTGAAAGTGAACGTTAGGTTGGAGGCGGAATTTGTGCTGCGCGACGAGGTTTCGGTGAAAAGTTTCGGTACGCGAAACGTTGTGCTGTTTCGAACCAGTAATCTACGCCGATGGTACCTGAAGGACGTTGTGCCGCCGATTTTAGCATCGATGGAAGAGTTTCAAGAACGAGACAGCGGGTGGGCGTTATCGAAGATACTGCATCTGATAGTGAGCTGCAACAAATACCAGCCATTACAGGCCGGTTGCTGCGTTATCGTGCCTCGAAATATACAGTTGAAGAGAGCGATCGTGAACGTGATCAGCAACGATGAAGCATGCTTTTTTTGGGCGATAGTGGCGGGTCTCTATCCGGTAGAAAAAAATACATCACGTTTATCATCGTATCCTCGCTACCAGACGGTGCTTCGAACCGAAGGTTATACACTACCGATGCCGTTCAAAGACATTCGGAAATTCGAAAGAGAGAACGACATTTCCGTGAATGTGTTCGAATGGGTGGACAAGAGGTGTGTAACGCTTCATCTGACCGAGAAGAAACGGATGAGGCACGTCAACTTGTTGTTTCTACAGAATGAGGCGAAAACGCGCGGTCATTACGTGTGTATACGAAATTTGCCACGATTGGTTTCGTCGCAGCTTAGCAAGCATAAGTGTATGAAGTATATTTGCGATCTGTAAGATTGTTTTTTTTTAATTCTTGAAAGCAAAGAGAGAGAAATGTTTTTTTTCTTTCAGATGTTTACAATATTTCTACACGCTGGAGAAATTAAACGTTCATACGATCGATTGTGAACGGATGAACGATTGCGCTCTGTCACTTCCAGTATCGGAAGAAGATAAGTGGTTGCAGTTTAAGAACTATGTGCACAAAGAACAGGCGCCGTTCGTTATCTACGCCGATTTGGAATGTCTGTTGGAGAAGCAGGAAGGACAAGGTCGTGGAGCACGCTCGCTGTATCAGCATCACCACGCGTTCAGCATAGGTTATTACATGCATTGCCGCTACGACTCTTCTTTGTGCGAGTATCGAGCTTGTCGCAAGGAAGAGGGATGTGCCGCGTGGTTCGCTGCAAAGTTGCATGATATAAGCAATAAATTACAGCCGATATTCGACAAAACGGTACCTATGGACGAACTAACTGAAAGACAGGAGTTAAATTTTCAGACGGCTACGCATTGTCATGTGTGCGAGCAGCCGTTCAGCAGTTCCGACACAAAAGTACACGATCATTGTCATTTTACGGGAGCGTATCGCGGTCCGGCGCATATCGTGTGTAATTTAGGTTATCAATCTTCGTACGTGATACCGGTGGTCTTTCACAATTTGTCCGGCTACGATGCGCATTTCATTATTAAAGAATTAGCAAACACGTTCGAGGGTAAGATAGCTGTGTTGCCGTTGACAAAAGAGCGGTACATCTCGTTCACGAAAGTTGTTGCGAATAAAGATGAAAAGAGAAATTATGCAAAGTTGTTGAAGTTTCGATTTATCGATTCCTTCAAGTTCTTGAATTCGAGTTTGGACAAGTTATCATCGTATCTGGACAAAAACAAATTACGCGTTGTACGAAATCAATTTGATCATCTCAACGTCGACGATTTCAATCTCTTGACTAGAAAAGGCGTCTTTCCGTACGACTATCTGGCGTCGTACGACAAATTAAACGACACGTGTTTGCCGTCGCGCGAGGCATTTTACAATCAGCTTTGCGACAGGGGGATATCGGACGTCGATTACGTTCACGCGAGCACGGTTTGGTCGCGTTTCGCTATAAAAACGTTGGGGCAGTACAGCGATTTGTATTTGAAATTGGATGTGTTGTTATTGGCTGATGTTTTCGAAAATTTCCGCGACGACTGTCTCGAGAACTATAAACTCGATCCGGCGCATTATTACACGCTTCCCGGTTTCGCGTGGGACGTGATGCT
The DNA here is from genome assembly GCF_051020765.1 of Lasioglossum baleicum. Lineage (NCBI taxonomy): Eukaryota > Metazoa > Arthropoda > Insecta > Hymenoptera > Halictidae > Lasioglossum > Lasioglossum baleicum. Next base: position 511,937 of record NW_027469146.1, on the reverse strand, counting down.
GAAAATGACTAAGATCGAATTGGAGTTGTTCACGGACGTGGACATGCTTTTATTCGTGGAGCGAGGAATACGCGGCGGATTGAGCCAATGTTCTCAGAGATATGCGTGTGCAAACAACAAGTATTTACCAAAATATGACTCCAGCAAACCGTCAACCTATCTAATGTATTTCGACGTTAACAATTTATACGGTTGGGCTATGTCGCAACCTCTACCGTACAGAGACTTTCGATGGGTGGAGGACATAGAGAATTTCAACGTTGAATCCGTTCCAATCGACAGCCCTGTAGGATACATTTTGGAGGTTGATTTAGAGTATCCTAGTGAAATTCACGATGCTCACGCGGATCTACCGTTCTGTCCGAGTCACGACACGGCGGCCGACTCGAGCCGGCAGAGAAAGTTGATGGCAACGCTTCGCGATAAGGAGCGATACGTTCTGCACTATCGGTATTTACAGCAAAGTTTAAAGCATAACCTAAAATTGAAGAAAATTTATCGAATTCTAGAGTTTCAACAATCGCGATGGTTGCACGGCTATATCGATTTGAACACGAAATTACGCGCCGAGGCGACTAACGATTTTTCTAAAAATTTGATTAAATTAATGAACAACGCTGTGTTTGGAAAAACAATGGAGAACGTTCGAAATCACGTGAACGTGAAATTGCTTTCCCGATGGGACGGTCGATACGGTGTCGAGCAATTGATAGCCAGACCAAATTTTCACAGTTGTACCGTGTTTTCGGAGGATTTCGTCGCGATACAGCTAAACAAGCTGTTACTCAAATTCCACAAACCCATCTACATAGGCATGTCCGTATTGGATATATCAAAAACTCATTTGTACAGCTTTCATTACGAGTACATGTATCCCAATTTCCAACAAAATTGTAAGATTTTGTACACGGACACGGACAGTCTGATATACGAGATCGCTTGCGACGATGTGTATGAGACGATGAAACGTGATATCCATCGATACGATACAAGTAATTATGTCGAGAACAACGCGTACGGCGTTCCGATCGCGAACAAAAAGATGCTGGGATTAATGAAGGATGAGAACGGAGGCAAAATTATGACTGAGTTCGTGGGGCTTCGCGCGAAAATGTATGCTACTCGCGTGCGCGACGACGATGATACCTGCCGCGAAACGAAAAAAATCAAAGGCATTAGGACAAACGCCACAGCCAGAGATATAAGTTTTGAAGACTATGTCGAGTGTCTTCATAATCATACGGAAAAGAGCATTAACAATAAACGTATAATGTCGGTACAGCATCGGGTGTATTCCATAGCTGAAATGAAATTAGCGTTAAGTCCGTACGACGATAAACGGTATATCTGTGATAATTTGGTCACTACACTTCCTTGGGGACATTACAATATCGTTTCATTGCCATAAAAGGAAGTGTTGGGATGGAGATTGAAAAAACTTTGTTGACCGCTATCTGTAGCAAGGAAGTGGTATGTAGATTAATGGTTCTATAAAACAATGCAATCCGAGCGTCAGGCCGAATAGTCGAGCAACCGCCACGAAAACGTTAACATCGTGAGAGAGAGTGAGACGGTGAAAAGTGTGGGTTTGAACGATGTTCAACCGTCGTCAGCTCGACATCTGTCAAAAAATTGACGAGTCTGTGAAAAGCCAAGATGATATGTAAGTAGAAAAAAAGATATATAAAAAAAATGTGAAAGAAATTTAGAAAGATGTCTGAAAAATTAATCTGCTGTAGATATTCTCAACCAGAACCGATCGATTTGTCAACTAGTTCCCAATCACGTTCCGTACGGATTTTGTGTAGAAGATATTCCATAGCTGGGAATTATTTCAAATATTTGGAACTTGGCATACGGATCGGAGAGGACATTTATGCGGAGCTGGCTATCGGTGATAGCCGTGGAAATGAACTTCTATTTTCAATTAAAACATGGAGAGAGTTGCTGCGCGCGAAACCGATTATTCAAAGCAATATGGAGCGCATAAAACTTGGTGATAATTTGACCTTGGAAATGGTTAATCTGAATGGACGGGAGCTAATTAAAATAGCGAACTCAACCATAAATATATATATTACTGAGAAAACTATGTGTAACATATACAATTTAGAATTTTGTATAGATAGTATGTATATAGGATTAGTAGACAACGTTCCGGACGTTGCTGCAAAATTTGCCGATTTCGTTGTTATTTCAAAAAATGTTAGAGTAGAAAATTTTATCAAAACAATTGTCGAGAGCCGGTCTTTCGATCAAAACTCGCTAATAGATTGTGAACTGGTGACTTTGGGCGCCGAGGTTATAGCGCTAGAAGCGTCTAAGCGATGTTAATTTCGCGAGTTTTTTTTAAAAAATGAAAAAATGTAAAACTGATTCAACATCACGTCCAGGTTAAGAGTCTCGTTCTTTATCATACTTTTGCATCATCTGTTACTGGCCTGAGTTTAATCACGTGATCACCACCTTACTTGATATGCACAGACTAGGATTTTGAAGGAATTGCTCTTAAGATTCGAGAACTGACCTCTAGATGACAGAATTTTAATTCTGTGATCACTGCATGAAATTGCTCTTAAGATTCGAGGTCTGACCTGTTCATGGTAGAATTTTAATTATGTTATGACTGTATTATTTTGTCATCAAAACAATTCTCTGATCACATAATTAAAATTCTGCTATCTAGAGGTCAGTTCTCGAGTCTTAAGAGCAATTCCATGCAGTGATCACATAATTAAAATTCTGTCATCTAGAGGTCAGTTCTCGAATCTTATTTTCAATCCTTTCAATATCCCGCTCTGTGCATATCAATTAACGTTGTGATCACGTGATTAAACTTGAGTCATGAAACAGATGATGTATGGTAAGATAAAGAACGAGACTGTTATCCTGGACATGATGTTTTGATTTTACATTATTTTATTCAAAATAAGAGTGTTACTGAAGTACATGAAGTTTTATATCATTTAATAGAATAAATTGGCGTTACTGAAGAATGTTGAAAAATGTAAGAGTGTTACTGAATGCATATGTATACTGAAGATTAGGCACACATGTAAAACTGATCGAACACGATCTTCTTAGGAAACACTACCTTTCCTCTGTCTCACTTAGATAACCTGTTTTTGGCAGGAGTTTAATCACGTGATCGCCGCTTGATTTGATATCCACAGACACCTTATTTGGTATACACAGACGTGGGATCTGGAGGAGTTGCTTTTTAAGATTCGAGAACGAACCTCTACATGGCTCGAGTTTAATTCTGCGATCACCGCATTATTTTGTCATCAAAACAATTCTCTGATCACATAATTAAATTGTGCTATGAACAGGTCTCATTCTCAACAAATCTCACTAACAATTCCTCCAGATCCCGCGTCGATGAATATCAAATAAGGTGTCTGTGGGATATTAAATAATGCTGTGATCACGTGATTAAACTCGAGTCATGAAACAGATGATCTAAAGTGATACAGGGAAAGGCTGTGTTACCTACGAAAATCGTGTTCGATCAGTTTGATATCATTGAAAAAAATGTAAGAGTGTTACTGAAGAATAGATCAGTTTTATATCATTTAATAGAATAAATGTATAAGAGTGTTACTGAAGAAGAAGAAGAATGTTGAAAAAATGTAAGAGTGTTACTGAAGAATACGTTAAAATAAAAAAAATTTATTATTGTATAAGAATTTCCTCTCTCTCTCTCTCTTTCAGGTCAGGGGAAAAAAAATTGAAGAATACGTTTTACACATTATTTATTAATAAAAATTACATGAAAAGATCTTTTATAAAAAAGTAGAAATCATATTTGAAGTTTTAAACTATAGCAGTTTTAGATATCCACGAATTATGCGACGCGTCCAACCCTAACCATTTTACATATATTTTATTTCCTTTTCTGCGCAATATTTTTTCAATTAAATATACGTCGGGGTATTTAGCCGCGTGTATCTCGTGTTCATAAAATCCGCCGGCGATAGGATTGTCCTTTGAATCGATCAAGAGGTACGTGACAGGATTCGTTCGTTTCACCGTGATGATCTTAAATATTTCCGTCGACCAGTTCGGCGTGTATCCTTTGTCGAACAGAGTTTTGAATTTGCTGACGCGCACGCGATCGCCCACCTTGAATTTGGCGGGACCGGCAATCTTCACGTTGCTGTACACGGTGGACAGAAGATGCTCAGCATTTTTACGGTTCACATCCGCGGGGCGCATACGGGTGGTACGGTGTTTTCGATTATTGTAGTCCTCGATCAGCGTGGGAAGCGCATCGATCCAACGATATTTTCCGCTCAACGAGAAATATTTCCACATGCTGTTCTTCAACGTGCGGTTGAAACGTTCTACGACGGAAGCTTTCATAGCGCTGAAGGTCGAGTAATGACGGATGTTGTGGTTTCTCAGATATTCTTGGAACTGTGCGTTGTAGAATTCCTTGCCCATGTCGGTCTGCAAGTTGTTCGGAGCTCTGCCATCCTTCTTCAACGCGGACGCGAAAGCTTTACACACATCGCTCGCATTTTTACTCTTCAAAGGAACCGCCCACGCGTATTTGCTAAACACATCGATTATCGTAAGAATGTATCGATGTCCCCGATTATCTCGCGCATATTGCTGAACTTCGACGATATCAGCTTGCCAAAGATCATCGAATCCTCGCACGATCACCCGTCTACGCGGGAAGAAACGTCTCGCCGGGGCGTGCAGCTCTTCTACCAATTTCACTTTTTCTTTACTCATCGCCGATTAGTCTCTTTTCAATCGATTCTTTCCAGTCCTCGAAGCGTCGATGCACTCGACTATCTAGCTCGTCGAAAGCTGCACGTATCATTTCTTGTTGCTGCTCCTCGATACGTCGCATTTGCACATATATTTCTTCGAATTTCTCGTTTAAACTTTTCTTGAAATCTTCAAATTTCCCAGTTATATTTCCCTCTCCCGTCAGCTCGACCAATCTCTTGTGCATGCTCTCTCTATGCATTTCAAATCTCTTATCCAATTCCTGACCGGTTTCATAACCGCCAGTTGCGAATTTTTGTTGCATATCCGCCACATTGTTTTCAAGAAGCATCAACTTTCCCTGGCTCAACTTGTCCGCGTTCACCGTGTCCTTCACATCACTGATTTTACCAAGCAGCGTATTCTTCAAGTTTAATAGTCTTCTTTCCAACTTGTTGTCGATTTTATGTTCCACGGCTGAAAGTCTATCGCTGAGTTTATCGGAAAATTTCGCAACAGCGTCCAATTTTTCATGATCCACCCTCTGCTCGTACTTCAATACTTCGATCAACCTGTCCTCGAGCTCGATAAATTTTTCACGGAGAATTCCACCATAATTATGCTCTATCTTCGTTTCAAACTCCGACAGCTTTTCTTGATTCTGTTGCATGCATTCCTCGATGTCTTTCAGTTTCGCCACCATCGATTTATCGGCGAGCTCGTTGTCCGTTACGATTTCATGGATGTGCTCGATCTTGTCTCGCGTGTCGTGAATATCCTCGGCGCTCTTATTAAATTCGTCTGCAAACACTTTTTTCAACAAATCGATCGTCTTATCGACGTAGAGTTTCGTTGCCGAATCGTTCTCGTCGGTTGGTGTCCCCAAATTTTTAATACGTTGAGATTTCGCATCGAAAAATTCGTTGTTGCTAGCCATCGCTTTGCTGCTGGCGACAAGATCATCCACGTAGCCTTTCGTTGCCGCGTCAGTCTTCTTAGCGGGGGCTTTCACATTTTGGATAGATAGAAACTCCGCATCGAAGTACGCGTCTTTCTTATCCGTCATGATCACAGCGTGTTTACGTATCGAGCTTAAAAGATCCAACAACAATCTATTGAACGGGATGGGATTGTTCGCTTCCTTGCAATCGAAATTCCGTTCTTCCTTGCCGATATTCGACGTAACGTCCCGAATAACTTTTCTTATAAGTTCGTAGGATGATTTGTTAATGCTCATCGTGATGAGATAGAGAGAGAGTACGACGTTTCCTTCTTGAATTGCCACCACGCAATGACATGATTCTCACTCTCTCTCTCTCGCTCCTTCTAGGGAGGTGGTGGTGGGGAGATGCCATTGTTATATTTTAGAACTTTCTTAGAAATCTTGAAATGAGACCTGGGAGGGGGAACCTCTGATCTAGACTTACCACACAGTACTTGTTCTCGCTACCTAGATATGGAATCGAGCTCTCACTGCTTTGTCCAGTTTCTTCGTGATTTCTGACCTAAACGTTTCGTTAGAGGTTTTCAGGTCTTTGTCCAGTTTCTTCGTGATCTCGGACCTCAATGTTTCTTCCGATGTTTTCAGGTCTTTGCCCAGTTTCTGCACGATCTGGGACCTCAACGTTTCGTTAGATGTTTTCAGGTCTTTGCTCAGTTTCTCCACGATTTCGGACCGTAACGTTTTTAGTTGTTTGTTCAGTTTCTCCATGATCTCGGACTTCAACGTTCCTTCGGATGTTTTCAGTTTTTTGTCCAGTCTCGTCACATTGTCCAACACGTATATTTCCACCTTTGATTTAACATATTCGTCACCGCGTTTTACAATGTCATCGACGTACGATTTGGTCGTCGCGTGATCGTTTGCGGTGGAATACGCCACACGCTCGATCCCAGCTCCATTCGCATCGTACAAATTAGCGTTGTTCAAACATATTGCGTTATCGTGTACATATTTTTGTAACGAATAGAAAGGAACATCCAACTTTCGCTTGTTCGTTTCACGAAACGATGTACCAAATTTGTTGACATACATTTTTTTTAGACTTCTTCGACCGCCTGATATGCTGTTTCCTGCGAAATACCTTATCTCTTGCTACCTTGCGGTTTTCCTGCCGTCACCAACTCGTACAACTGCTTTTCGATCCGTAGTATTTGTTGATATATCTCGTCCAGTTTCGTCTCCAGATGATGAAATCTCAGGTTCCAGTTTTCACCGTCGTCTTCTCCTCCCGAGGATATCGTTTGATTCGTTTCGCAGCAATTCAAACGAACGCGCATTTTATCCAGCCGCAACAATGCCACAATTTTATCGACTGACATGTCGTCAACTCGTAAACTTTAATTTATAATTAAACCAGCCTCGCGAAGTTCCTCGATTATCGACATTATTTCGTTGTTATGCCCCGAATGGCCGGCGTTCCTCGAAGCCGTCAACAATCTCAGACGATCGACGAGTTCGTTCGGATCGTCCCAATGCACGTAATCGATTGGATGGTCGGTCACGCGCATAAAAGTTGGAAGCTGAATACCCCTTCCACTTGGCGACGAAAACAACGGTTTTATAATTTTTCTATACTTGAAACCTTTGTTTCCCATTATCTGATTCCCGCGTCGATGCGCTTGTGTAATAACGAGAATTCTTTTGTACGCGTTCTTATCATCCTCGGTGCACGCCTGCTCGTCGGGTACTTTATTGAATATCAATTCGTAAAGACCGCGAGTCCCCCTGTACCGTAGCCCTCTAATGATGATATCATCGTTGTTGGCCACCTCAAACGTTGAATTTCCCAGCATCAGCTTATCGTCCTGCAGATATACTCCGTACACGTTGTCGGAATTTTTCGTTGGGCCGGTAAAAAATTTTTGTAAATATTCGCGCGCCAAAGGTCCGAAATTCTCGGATAGCTGTTGATTTTCCTCGTGATGAATTTCAGGATTTTCAAAAATATTACGCATAGAAGATTCCAAAGATGGAGTGCGCGGTGATTGGAAGGTATCCTCCTCCTCCTGTCGCGGTACCATCATCGGCTCGTCGTCATCGTCGTCGTCGTCGTCGTCAACATATATATTTCTCGAACTGACTTTGTCATTCTTTTTCTTCTTTATTCTTCTTCTTTTTTTCATAATGGACGACGGCGTTCCCTTAATATCTGAGAATCTTCTTTTTTTTCGCAATGGAGACTCCTTAATGTCGTTGAACACGTTGTCGTCGTCGCTCGGTTCGGCGGTAGCTGTATTTTTAACTAACTGTTTCAACGGTTCGACGATCGGTTGTAAATTTGCTTGCAAATTCTCCTGGGTAGCCATTTTCCCAACTTTCAACGCTAAATAGTTTTTCCGTATGGTATCGCTGGTCTTCGCTATTTCGTTCGCGATCGAAGCTCGCAGCTTCTTCTCCTTCGACGGCATATCGGAACTCCTCTTCTTCTCCTTCGACGACATATCGGAGCTCCTCTTCTTCGATGACATATCGGAGATGTGACTCCAACGGCTCTTATCGAGCAAATGTGTCCGTTACAGTACGACAAACTCGTTAAATCCGCGTCTGTAACGACCTCGACTGACAGGACTGTCTTTATCGATTACGAGAAATCCATACCTCTTTCGCCAACAATTCATGCATAACGCGCTAAACGTTTCGAACGGCATATCGGTATTTACATGATCCTGATGAACGTGTCGCAGGTTCATGGCATCTTGTTTAAACAGAATCAGCAGATTAGCATTGTCGCGAATTAAATGTTTAGGTATTCTCGCATACGACTGTCCCAGGTAAAAGCAATCGACGTGCGAATGTCTACCCATCGCGAAATATTCTCGCATGATATCTTGCTCATCGCACGCCACATCGTCGAAGATGAATATCGAATCGGGCCGTGCTTCTGCGGGAGGCATTACGTCAACGTTGTCAGCAAACGCGAAGTAGCCCACATCCTTCCCCACGGATGAGAACAGTCTGCTCAAGTATTGGTATTTTGGCTGACGCAACGATTTCGAGTACACGTATACATTGGCGAATCGTAATCCGTTCGCGCTCTCCAACAGGCTAATCATAACGTTCGTTTTACCACATCCTGACGGACCGCTTATCACACATCGTACATTACCGGGTAACAATGATCCATGTTTTCGCATCGCCTCGGAGTGATCGTCGAACGCGCGATGCGTCGGAACACGAATATCCAAAGATTGCTTTACGAAACGCATGCTTCGATTGATTCGATGGGTGGCGGGTAGTATTTATACGAGAGCTCGAACATTGTTGGTATCAGTCCCCCTCCGACCCCCGTGAAAAAAGGATTCGTGTTCTTTTTTAAAAACAGTTTATGCCGCGCCTCGGTAAGGGGCTTTTAAACAGAGCTGTAAACGCGTTACCGTTCGAATTGCATATACCTAGTTATCAATTCTGCGGTCCTGGTACGAAACTGCGTGCACGATTAGCCCGTGGGGACCGTGGAATAAATCCGTTGGACGCTGCCTGTCGCGAGCACGACATAGCGTATTCGCTGCACAAGGATCTGGGTGATCGTCACGTGGCCGATAATATTTTGGCGGATCGAGCGCTACAGCGCATAAAGTCCGGAGACGCTTCGTTCGGAGAGAAGGTGTCTGCGGCTGCTGTGTTGGCAGCCATGAAAGCTAAAACGAAATTAGGCATGGGCCTAAAGAAACGCGAGAAAAGGCGAAAAAAACGAATTCTCCCAATCGCCAAACGCGGTGGTTTTCTACCGCTGCTGTTGCCCGCTTTGTCGGCTATCGGAGCATTGACGGGCGGCGCCGCGGGAGTAGTAAAAGCTATAAACGCCGCGAAAGCCGCGAAGAAACAATTGCAAGAAGCCGAGCGACACAATCGCACCATGGAGGGTCGCGGGTTACGTCTCGCGCCGTATACGCGTGGAGAAGGCTTGAGGAAGGTTAAGAGAAAAAAAAAAAAAGAAAGACAACACGACGACGGACGTCGAATTGACGACAGCGTGTGAAAGATTACCACATTTTCGCGGGGTTTTTATGCGTGACAATTTGCCGGAACGCGCATGGGTAAACGAGCGAGGTATCGTCAATCTAGATAATAGTCGCGGACCCGGAACGCACTGGGTTGCATACATAAAACACGGCTCGCGTGTCAAATACTTCGATAGTTTTGGGAATCTTCGCCCGCCGGTCGAGTTGATTCGCTACTTTGATGCGAACGCGACAATCTCGTATAATCACAGACGTTTTCAAAACTACGACGAAAGCGTGTGCGGACAACTGTGTGTGAAATTTCTCCGCGAGTCGTAAAGATGCAAAGGTCATTCACGTTCACGTTGTCGGGAAGAAGCAGCATTCTGTCGTCTCAGCACTTTCCACCTATAAATCTGGACAACGACGAATACGAGCTGGGATTGCTCGATTTGCAAACTTATTACACGATACCGAACATCAGCGCTAGCATCGGTAACAATCTATGCTACTTCGGCGACAGAGACGAAGAGATCATCATCCCCGACGGCTCGTACGAATTGGAAGCGATAAACGCGTACTTGAGGCATGAAATACGCACGCGATATCCTCTCAAAGATGCCGATAATGAATATCCGCTGGTCCTGCAGGCTAACAACAACACCATGAAAAGCGAAATTATCAGCAAGTTTCGGATAAACTTTGCGAAGCCTCACAAGGTGGGGTCCATTCTGGGATTTTCCGCGAACCGCGTTTTATCGCCGAACACGTGGCACGCATCGAACGCGCCTGTGAATATCATTAACGTGAACATCATTCGAGTAGAATGTAACGTAACCACCGGATCGTACGACAACGGCAAACTCGTTCACACGATACATGAGTTCGCGCCCAAGGTACCGCCGGGGTATAAATTATCCGAAACGCCCACGCGAGTCATTTACCTTCCAATCGTTGTGCGAGCAATCGATGATTTAACGATTCGCATCGTGGACCAAGCCGGACGTTTGATCGATTTTCGCGGTGAAGAAATCACGGTACGACTACACATGCGACGAAGCAATGTTAATTCATAACAATACGACCTTGAAGAAGAACACATCAATTCATAAGAAACCAAACGAGTGTAAAAAACTGACCGCGAGAAACGCAGAGTATCTGAAATCTTTGGGATTCGTTGTTAAAAACAAGTGAAAGAGGAAAAAAGTGTTTTTTCACCATGTTCGAGGACATTTTGAGCATCTCCGAAGCGCCGATCTTCGACAATCGAATAACGAAGATCGAGCTGCACACATACAATCCATATGCCAACACAACGTTTGAAAACAACGATGAGATACGCATACCAATTCAACAGCAAGACTTGTACACGCTCCCGTGCAGAAGCTTCCTATACGTCGAGGGAAAACTTAGTTTGCCTGGGAAACTTGAATTACCAGCGGGATCAACAATCGAATCGGCGGCTCTCGATAACAATGCCGTTGCGTTTATGTTCGAGGAAATACGCTACGAATTGAACGGCGTTGAAATCGATCGGTCCAGAAATCCTGGTACTACAACGACTCTGAAGAACTACGTGAGCCTGTCCACGACGAGAAGCAGCGCGTTATCCAACGCGGGCTGGACGCATAACACCGAGGCGCAGAGGAAAACCGCGACAACCACAGCGGCGATAAACTTCAACTTTTGCATACCTATGAGCATGTTATTGGGCTTCTGCGAAGACTACAAACGCGTTGTAATAAACGCCCGCCACGAATTGATTTAAATTCGCTCGCGTACCAACACAAACGCGTTGTACAGTTCTTCCGAAAATGCGAAACCCGTTCTGGATCTATACAAAATTCAATGGCGAATGCCACACGTCACGTTGGATGAAATAAATAAGCTGTCGATGTTACGTATTCTGGGCAACGACAAGCCGATCGATATGAGCTTTCGATCATGGGAACTGTACGAGTATCCTCTGCTCCAGGCGACTACGAAGCACACATGGGCCATAAAAACAGCTCCGCAAATGGAAAAACCGCGATACGTGATATTCGCTTTACAAACCGCGCGAAAGAATAATTTAACGAAAACAGCTACGCATTTCGATCATTGCGCATTAGCCAATATTCGGCTCTACTTGAATTCGGAAACCTATCCGTACGATGATCTAAATGTTGATTTCGAAAAAGACAAATACGCGCTGCTCTACGATATGTATACAAAATTCCAAGAATCATACTATGGAAACGGCGAGGCGCTACTCAACGTCACAGATTTCCTGAAATACGGTCCATTCATCGTTCTCGATTGTTCTCGGCAAAACGAAGCGCTGAAAAATGCCACGATCGACGTGCGAATCGAATTCGAATGTCGAGCCAACATTGCCCCCTCGACAACCGCATACTGCTTGATGATACACGACTGCATCGTGGAGTACAATCCATTGACGAACATTGTGCGAAAAATTATTTAAACTACCGTTAACAATATTTTAATCGAATAAATGTGAAAATGAATCTTTTAATAAATAAACAATGGAAAAACATCTTTTTATTAATCGAATAAACAAAAAATCTCCTCCATATTTATTTTCACACCGATAAGTATAGTGGTGGGGGTATTATATATACTATAGATGACTCTCTCCCACAGTCGTCGTTATTCAGCGAACGTGTGATCTTCGCTCCATTTCACGGTAAGTACAATTTTTATTTTATACAGAAATCAATCATTGGTTAGAAAACATTTTTTATTTAGATGGCTCAAATCACCCAAATCATTGACATGGATGGATTCATTGTCGAGAGAAAATTTTTATGCAAAGAATTAGCCATTATCAATGTTTACGACGGCTCGTTCGAACTCGCTGAATTTCGTTTGGGAATAAACTTTCATCGTTTATCAGATGCTGACAAAAAGTCGGCACGGTACGTAAGCAATTTTGTACACGGGATTCCATTTATCGATTTCGGCTATGAAAAATATCAACAGAACGACGTGTTCGATGTTATACGCAATTTTGTGCGCGATCACGCGAATCCCGTCGTAGCGTACAAAGGTGGGTGTTTCGAGAGAGACATCCTTCGAAAATTAGAAATAAACTCGATAAATTTGGAAAATTTAGGATGTCCAAAATACGATGTATTAGTCCACGATCCCATGTACCGAACTGCTCACGTACCGTGTAAACTTCACTGTTGGACAAAACGCTCTTCAAAACCGTACCATTGCTGTCTGCGCGAAGTGCAAACATTTCGAGCATGGCTAAACAATTATATAAAAAAACGTAACTCACTTCTTTCACCCAGCGTTTTTTAAAAAAAAAAAAATGATTGAGATACCGGACACCACACCTGATTTGCGTCTCGAGCGCGACAGACTCCAAACTTTCCGTTCATGGCGTTATTCACACATCGTCAAACCTGAAGACCTCGCAGCCGCAGGATTTTTCTCCTTGTGCGACGAAGATCTCGTCAAATGCTTCGAATGTGGTATAATGCTGCATCGATGGAAAGATGGCAACGTTCCCATGAATGAGCACCGCATCTGGTCCAGATGCTGCGGATACGTTCACGGGGCGAACTGTGGTAACGTACCGATCGGAGCTAACCCTAGCGCAATAACGCCACAACCGAGAGGGATAGACGTGTGCGGATACCAGGTAAAAAAAAAAATTTTTTAAAAGAAAATTAATTAAGAAATGTTTTTATAAATTAAAAAAATATTTATTTAGGAAGACACCCAGAAACCACGTATGCACAGATTTTTGAGAGAAATGTAGCAGCAAACTAGCAGTCCGGACCACTGAAAGAAAAAAACATTATTTTTAATATTTAATCTTGTATTGTAAAAAAATAAATAATACTTGCCACTCAAATAACGTTGCAATTGATGTAACGAACTCCCCATCCCACTCCTCCACCTCCTCGCGACAGCGACGCATATTTAATCGCCAACCGCGAATAAACATGCACCGTTCGTAGTTTGTATCAAATGTCTGTAAGATAAACGTACAGTGTAAATTTTGTTTGAAAAAATATATTTCACGATAACACAGTGATGAACACACGATACTTACCAGCACGCTCAACAGCTCGTTTAATGACAGATTTTTGTCAACGACCACGAAACGTGGCTCTCCTGGCACCATTATACTCAACATGATTGCAAACTGAAAATGCATTTGACCGTCGCCTCCTTTTAAACACCGGTAGAAAACGCGAGATTAAATGAGGAAGGAAATGCAAAACCATAAGAGAAAGATCGTTACAATAGGACCTCTCTCACTGTTTTATGAAACAGCGTGATAATTACGTCTTGCAGCTGCACAAAACAGCGGTTTAGATTTTAAGCATAATTAAAAACGCAAGATTAAATGCGGAAGTAAAACCATAAGAGAGATCGCTACAATAAAACCTCTCTCTGTTTTTGATAAAACAGAGCTATAATTGCATCGAATCTCTCTCTTACAGTTTTTAACTTGGTAGAAAATAATCAGAGGATACCTCTTCTACAATCATATACTCCTAAGAGAAAAAAAGTCTATACCAATTCTGGACCAGGGTGGTTCCCCCGGCTTTATTATTCTCACAATAGAAATACCTCTTCTACAATCATATGCTCCTAAGAGAAATAAAAGTCTCTCTCTCTCTTTCCCGTAAAGACATGATATAATCCTCACCGAACATGATAAGGAAATTGCTTCACATAATATTGCAACTAATTAGGTCCGGAAAAGATAAGGAAAACCACAAGGACGATGACCCCATCAATCGATCCTTGCAAGACACGATGTGTTCCCCCACCCAAAAGATTGACCTACATAATATTTACAGAATAATAAAACGCGGAAAAAGATAAGGAAACAAAGACGGCACGCGCCGACACCGGAAATGATAAGGAAAACCGCAAGGCGCGTCGGAAATCATAAGGAAATTTCTACGGTATCGAAGCACCACAATATTCAAATGTCTCACCAACTGTCCTTCAGGTTTTAAAAACACAAACACGTTTAAAATATCAATACGCCCCTTCTGCACTTCGTTCAACAAGTCCAACGGACTAAACATGGAAACCGCCACGTACGGGACAATGACCGATCTTTCACGAAAAACACAGTAAATCTTGCACGAAAGAACGCGAAAATATTGTTCAAGAATATTCTGATGCAAAACGGTATGAATGCCGAATTCAAATAACTTCGTCGCAGCGAACGCCTGCAACGATGGCACGTTAGCGAACCGCATCATTCTTTACACATCCCATTATTTCACGCAATATTTAAACAGCTTGAAATACAAAGGATGTGGTCCTACAGATAACCCGATCGCGCAGAATGTAAATCCCCACTGAAAAAATACGGAAACGTGATAGATAAGGAAATCGTTCCACATAATATTACAACTTAAAAAATCTTTAAAAATACGTGTGGTCTTACAGATAACAATGCCTTGCAAGACAGGATGCGAAACGTGTTCGGACATGATCCCCACCCAAAAGATAATGATAACCACGCATGAAATAACAAGGTCGATGACACGCTATTTCATGGAAAAATTTAATGAAGAATACTAACGTGTTCCCCCCTCCCCACTCAAAAGATTGACCAACATAATATTTACAGAATAATAAAACGCGGAAAAAATTTAATGAAGAATACTAATGTGTTCCCCACCCAAAAGATTGACCTACATAATATTTACAGAATAATAAAACGCGGAAAAAGATAGAATAATAAAACGCGGAAAAAGATAAGGAAACAAAGACGGCACGCGCCGACACCGGAAATGATAAGGAAAACCGCAAGGCGCGTCGGAAATCATAAGGAAATGATAATGATAAGGAAAACCGCAAGAAATCAAGATGGCGCCAGAGCCGAACGCTATTTCACGACAACGGAAATTCATATGCTCCTAAGAGAAATAAAAGTCTCTCTCTCTTTCCCGTAAAGACATGATATAATCCTCACCGAACATGATAAGGAAATTGCTTCACATAATATTGCAACTAAGTTCCCCCACCCAAAAGATTGACCTACATAATATTTACAGAATAATAAAACGCGGAAAAAGATAAGGAAACAAAGACGGCACCGGAAATGATAAGGAAAACCGCAAGGCGCGTCGGAAAGGAAATGATAATGATAAGGAAAACCGCAAGAAATCAAGATGGCGCCACGCGCCAGAGCCGAACGCTATTTCACGATAACGGAAATTCACTTCCTGAGTTAGAATCCCCATAGGTACACTACTCATGTGTTCTTCACTCGACTAGCCTGCGGGATGCATCCTCTCGCACTTGTTTTTACTCGACTAGCCTGCGGGATGTATCCTCTCGCACGTGTTTTTACTCGACTAGCCTGCGGGATGCATCCTCTCGCACGTGTTTTTACTCGACTCGCCTGCGGGATGCATCCTCTCGCACGTGTTTTTACTCGACTAGCCTGCGGGATGTATCCTCTCGCACGTGTTTTTACTCGACTAGCCTGCGGGATGCATCCTCTCGCACGTGTTTTTACTCGACTCGCCTGCGGGATGCATCCTCTCGCACGTGTTTTTACTCGAGTAGCCTGCGGGATGTATCCTCTCGCACGTGTTTTTACTCGACTAGCCTGCGGGATGCATCCTCTCGCACTTGTTTTTACTCGAGTAGCCTGCGGGATGCATCCTCTCGCACGTGTTTTTGCTCGACTAGCCTGCGGGATGCATCCTCTCGCACGTGTTTTTGCTCGACTAGCCTGCGGGATGCATCCTCTCGCACGTGTTTTTACTCGACTAGCCTGCGGGATGCATCCTCTCGCACGTGTTTTTACTCGACTAGCCTGCGGGATGCATCCTCTCGCACGTGTTTTTACTCGACTAGCCTGCGGGGTGCATCCTCTCGCACGTGTTTTTACTCGACTAGCCTGCGGGATGCATCCTCTCGCACGTGTTTTTACTCGACTAGCCTGCGGGACGCATCCTCTCGCACGTGTTTTTCACTCGACTAGCCTGCGGGATGCATCCTCTCGCACGTGTTTTTACTCGACTAGCCTGCGGCATGCATCCTGTCGCACGTGTTTTTACTCGACTAGCCTGCGGGGTGCATCATCTCGCACGTGTTTTTACTCGACTAGCCTGCGGGATGCATCCTCTCGCACGTGTTTTTACTCGACTAGCCTGCGGGGTGCATCATCTCGCACGTGTTTTTACTCGACTAGCCTGCGGGATACAACCTCTCGCACGTGTTTTTACTCGACTAGCCTGCGGGATGCATCCTCTCGCACGTGTTTTTACTCGACTAGCCTGCGGGATGCATCCACTCGCACGTGTTTTTACTCGACTAGCCTGCGGGATGCATCCTCTGGCACGTGTTTTTACACGACTAGCCTGCGGGATGCATCCTCTCGCACGTGTTTTTGCTCGACTAGCCTGCGGGATGCATCCTCTCGCACGTGTTTTTACTCGACTAGCCTGCGGGATGCATCCTCTCGCACGTGTTTTTACTCGACTAGCCTGCGGGATGCATCCTCTCAAACGTGTTTTTACTTGACTATCCTGCGGGATTGCATCCTCTCGCACGTGTTTTTGCTCGACTAGCCTGCGGGATGCATCCTCTCGCACGTGTTTTTACTCGACTAGCCTGCGGGTGCATCCTGTCGCACGTGTTTTTACTCGACTAGCCTGCGGGATGCATCCTCCCGCACGTGTTTTTACTCGACTAGCCTGCGGGATGCATCCTCTCGCAAGTGTTTTTACTCGACTAGCCTGCGGGATGTATCCTCTCGCACGTGTTTTTACTCGACTAGCCTGCGGGATGCATCCTCTCGCACGTGTTTTTACTCGAGTAGCCTGCGGGATGCATCCTCTCGCACGTGTTTTTACTCGACTAGCCTGCGGGATGCATCCTCTCGCACGTGTTTTTGCTCGACTAGCCTGCGGGATGCATCCTCCCGCACGTGTTTTTACTCGACTAGCCTGCGGGATGCATCCTCTCGCAAGTGTTTTTACTCGACTAGCCTGCGGGATGTATCCTCTCGCACGTGTTTTTACTCGACTAGCCTGCGGGATGCATCCTCTCGCACGTGTTTTTACTCGAGTAGCCTGCGGGATGCATCCTCTCGCACGTGTTTTTACTCGACTAGCCTGCGGGATGCATCCTCTCAAACGTGTTTCTACTCGACTAGCCTGCGGGATGCATCCTCTCGCACGTGTTTTTACTCGTCTAGCCTGAGGGATGCATCCTCTCGCACGTGATTTTACTCGACTAGCCCGCGGGATGCATCCTCTCGCACGTGTTTTTACTCGACTAGCCTGCGGGATGCATCCTCTCGCACGTGTTTTTACTCGACTAGCCTGCGGGATGTATCCTCTCGCACGTGCTTTTACTCGACTAGCCTGCGGGATGCATCCTCTCGCACGTGTTTTTACTCGAGTAGCCTGCGGAATGCATCCTCTCGCACGTGTTTTTACTCGACTAGCCTGCAGGATGCATCCTCTCGCACGTGTTTTTACTCGACTAGCCTGCGGGATGCATCCTCTCGCACGTGTTTTTACTCGACTAGCCTGCGGGATGCATCCTCTCGCACGTGTTTTTACTCGACTAGCCTGCAGGATGCATCCACTCGCACGTGTTTTTACTCGACTAGCCTGCGGGATGCATCCTCTCGCACGTGTTATTACTTGACTAGCCTACGGGATGCATCCTCTCGCACGTGTTTTTACTCGACTAGCCTGCGGGATGCATCCTCTCAAACGTGTTTTTACTCGACTAGCCTGCGGGATTGCATCCTCTCGCACGTGTTTTTGCTCGACTAGCCTGCGGGATGCATCCTCTCGCTCGTGTTTTTACTCGACTAGCCTGCGGGTGCATCCTCTCGCACGTGTTTTTACTCGACTAGCCTGCGGGATGCATTCTCCCGCACGTGTTTTTACTCGACTAGCCTGCGGGATGCATCCTCTCGCAAGTGTTTTTACTCGACTAGCCTGCGGGATGCATCCTCTCGCACGTGTTTTTACTCGACTAGCCTGCGGGATGCATCCTCTCGCACGTGTTTTTACTCGACTAGCCTGCGGGATGCATCCTCCCGCACGTGTTTTTACTCGACTAGCCTGTGGGATGCATCCTCTCGCAAGTGTTTTTACTCGACTAGCCTGCGGGATGTATCCTCTCGCACGTGCTTTTACTCGACTAGCCTGCGGGATGCATCCTCTCGCACGTGTTTTTACTCGAGTAGCCTGCGGGATGCATCCTCTCGCACGTGTTTTTACTCGACTAGCCTGCGGGGTGCATCCTCTTGCACGTGTTTTTACTCGACTAGCCTGCGGGGTGCATCCTCTCGCACGTGTTTTTACTCGACTAGCCTGCGGGATGCATCCTCTCGCACGTGTTTTTACTCGACTAGCCTGCAGGATGCATCCTCTCGCACGTGTTTTTACTCGACTAGCCTGCGGGATGCATCCTCTCGCACGTGTTTTTACTCCACTAGCCTGCGGGATGCATCCTCTCGCACGTGTTTTTACTCGACTAGCCTGCAGGATGCATCCACTCGCACGTGTTTTTACTCGACTAGCCTGCGGGATGCATCCTCTCGCACGTGTTATTACTCGACTAGCCTACGGGATGCATCCTCTCGCACGTGTTTTTACTCGACTAGCCTGCGGGATGCATCCTCTCGCACGTGTTTTCGCTCGACTAGCCTGCGGGATGCATTCTCTCGCACGTGTTTTTGCTCGACTAGCCATGCGCATCCCAAAAAACCTGCGCATGCGCATCCCAAAAACAAGCTTCTCAGCCTCATGGCTAGGATCAAAGTAACGGTTATGTTAGTCAAAACACGTGTTAGAAGATGCATTCCGCGGGTTAGTCGAGTGAAAACACGTGCGAGAGGATGCATTCCGCGGGTTAGTAGAGTGAAAACACGTGCGAGAGGATGCATTCCGCGGGTTAGTCGAGTGAAAACACGTGCGAGAGGATGCATTCCGCGGGTTAGTCGAGTGAAAACACGCGTGAGAGGATGCATTCCTGAGGTTAGGTCAGCGAAAACACGCGTCAGAGGATGCATTCCTGAGGTTAGGTCAGTGAAAACACGCGTGAGAGGATGCATTCCTGAGGTTAGGTCAGTGAAAACACGCGTGAGAGGATGCATTCCTTTTTTTCTTTCTTTTTTTATCGTGTGGAAATGCGTTACGCATACCCCGACCCCCCTGGGTGGGAGCCGGGGTTATGTGGGGCTCCCTCGAGTAGGGGGTCGCCGAGCCAACAAGACTCGCCGATCCCCTCCCCCAGAGTACCCACTAAAACCATTACCCACTACATGGGAAGTGCCTGGATCACGCGAGTATTCAACAGGACACTTCCCAGCTCACATGCGTCCCGAGCGGAGGAGTTAGCTCCCCCGATGCCTGCTCTAACAGGACCCCGGGCGGAGGGTCCTGCCCGGTGTCCCCATCCCTGGAGCCTTCGGATTAGGCTTCCCGAGCCCCAGCTCGGTCCACCCACAGCTGCCGGAGCCTTTCTGCCCTGCTCGAGCGGTGGACCCGAGGGTCCTCGCCCGGCCAAGGCAGGAAGGCGCCGACACCGGTAAGAAAGGGTCGTCGGAGGCGATTCCGGACGCCCCGACCCTCCCCACCCCACCCCCCACGCGCCCTCCCCCGGAACTAGCGTCCGGGGGGTGGCCGGCACCCCTCCACTATCGTCTCGGGGTGCCGGGCCAACTCGGGGGGAGATTTACTCCCCCCCGGGGACCGGGGTCAGCTCACGCCCCCGGCCCCTCCATCCACCGCTCCCATACGCGGGGGCACACGACGGCGCGGGGCGCGAACACCCCGCACCGCTAACGGAACCCCAGCCCCCCCGGGAGGGGGAGGCATAAGTTGACGCGGGGAGGGGAACACTCCCCGCGCCCTCCCCCCAGTCCCCGTCCCCCCACTCGGGGGACCCGCTGCGTCGCGGGGAGACGTCCCCCGCGCCGCTACAACTGACCCCGACGCCCTCCCACCTCTCCCTGAGGGGGCGGACGTCGCACGACGGCGCGGGGGACGTCCCCGCGCCATCCTCCTCCTCGCGGAGCCCGGGTCTCTTTCCCGGGCCCGCTCGGCCTCCTCCTTCTGGGACATTACTGTCTCGCAGAAGGAGGCGACCCCTTTCCACGACCTCTGGCTCCCGGTCAAGTGGTCGAACACGACCGGGAGCGAGAGGTCCCAGCCTTCCACCGCGGCTCTGAGGACACGGCGCGGTCCGGCCCAAGCCGGGCACTCCTCGAGTGTATGTTGCGCCGTGTCCACCTCCTCGCCGCAGTGGTGGCACTGCGCCGCTGGCTCCCGCCCCATCCTTACCAGATACTCACCGAAACAGCCGTGTCCGGTGAGCACCTGCGTGAGGCGGAAGGTCAACCCCACTCGCCTCCCGCACCATGTATCGAACATGGGCAGGAGGGCCCGAACTGTCGGACGCGTCGAGGACGCAAGCAGGCGTCTCCATCGCTCGAACACGTCCGCACGGGCCTGGCGTCTCCGCACTTCGAACTGCTCCTCCTCCGCGGCCGTCAGCTCCTCCCCAGGGGGGCGGCGGGATTCGCAGGCGATCCGGTATACGATCGCCCGCTCCGCCGCCACCAGATGGAATGGAGGAACCACGGCCAGGAGTAGAACAAGAAGAGAAAAAAAGGAAATTAGAATTAGAAAAAAAGCTAGGGAAGTTAGAAGAAGGCAAACTCCACCCCCGCCAAGGTCAGAGGCCATCTTGGTCAAAACAACGGAGGGTAGAACTTTCGCTGATCTTTTCAGGGTTTTGAAAAATAACGCGGGGGATAAAATGGCTGGGATAGAGACGGTAAGGAAGTCCAGAGGGGGGGACCTTCTGATTGAGCTGCGCAAGGACACGAAAAGTAGCGACTTTGAGAAAATCGTTAAGGACTCCCTAGGAGATTCACAACAGACTAGGAGACTGGTTAATAGAGTAACTTACGAGATCAAGGATATCGACCCGACCCTTGAAAAAGAAGAGCTAAGGGAGGAATTAGCCGCGAAACTCCAAATAGAGAAAGAAGAAGTGGAAATCAGGAGTAAGAGATTCGGGTTCGGGGGAACGAGCACGATAATAGTTGCTCTGCCGGCTGCAATCGGTGAGAAGCTTCTGGAAGACAAAAAAATTAGGATAGGCTATACATCATGTAGGGTCAAAATAGCGACGAATGTAATCAGGTGTTTCAAATGCCATGATTTTGGGCACATGACGTACACCTGCCCGGAGAAGAACTCGACCAATCATTGCAGAAGATGCGGCTCGGAAGGGCACTCGATTAATGAGTGTCAAAATGAAAGAAAATGCATCCTTTGTGTTAAGCAAGGGGTTCGGCCAGAGGATGCATGTCATGTTGCGGGTGCAGTGAATTGCCCGCAATTCAAAAAGCATATGGCGCTTATGAGCGGTAGAAAGGAGCAAAGTTCAATTTAAAGATTTTGCAGATTAACCTGAATCATGCCAGGCTGGCGCATAATCTGATGCACCAGACGGCGCTCGAATTAGGGGTGGATGTCGTCCTAATCTCGGAACCGCTACGAAACCCGCGTAACTGGATTTACTCCAAGGACGCAAACAACGCGGCTATCTGGGTAACGGGTTCGAGAGGTCTAAAAAACCAGGAAGATGGGGATATACTTGAAGAGGACTTTGTTCTAATCAGGGTGGGGCAAGTCTCAATTTTTAGTGTATATCTTTCCCCGAACACGTCCCCCGAGAGATATGCGGAGAAATTGGAAAAATTAGAAAGAGTTATCTTAAAGGAAAAAAAGGAGGGAAGAAAGGTGATCGTGGGTGGAGACTTTAATGCAAAGTCACCGGCATGGGGCTCCACGGCACAAAGCTCGAAGGGAACCCTGACCCTCGAGATGTTGTTAGGCCTGAACATTCATCCGGTCACTCCGATGGGGGGGCCTACGTTCGAAAGGAGAGGTGCATCGTCCAATATCGATCTTATGGCTACATCGCCGGACTTGCAAAAGGGTGAAAAATTCGTATGCAAAGTCTTAACTAACGAATCGGCTTCCGATCACAGGTATATCTACACCGAGCTCGAGACGGACGAGATAAGGTGCCCCGAGGAGGAGAGACCATGCAAATGGAAGGTCACACCGCAGGGCATCCTGAATCTTAGAAGTGTGCTCGACAGACATCTGGAGCATGACGGGCGATCTGGATCAGATTGCTGGGACCCGGAACGAGTAGGAAAAATGGTTCGGAAGTTACCGGAAATCTGCGACGAAGCGTTGGAGAAGACAACGGCCAAAAGATCGAAAAGGGCAAACCCATGGTGGACGAAGGAAATAGAAGAAGCCAAGAACAGTGCACAGAATCTAAGGAGACTTTGTCAGAGGGCCAATAAGAAAAAGGAATTGGACGAGGCGGAAGCCCTGCAGGACCTATATAAGCTCAGAAAGAGAGAGCTAAACAAATTAATTTACAAGGCAAAAGAAAAGAGCTGGTCTGACATGTGTGACGCCATCGACAATGATGTGCGGGGAAGAC
The DNA here is from genome assembly GCF_051020765.1 of Lasioglossum baleicum. Taxonomy (NCBI): domain Eukaryota; kingdom Metazoa; phylum Arthropoda; class Insecta; order Hymenoptera; family Halictidae; genus Lasioglossum; species Lasioglossum baleicum. The sequence continues at coordinate 488,774 of NW_027469146.1, read as the reverse complement.
CGTATAAAGCGGTTATAAGGAGGGTGAAAGGCACTCTACCGCCGCCAGCCCTATCGGAGAGTATGGCTGACTCGATTTTGACCTCTTTATTTCCGCAGGAAATTCTAGACGAAGGCTCCAGCTCTAGTACAGAACCACCACAGAGGCTCGGCGTAGGCAGTGAAAACGGAGGACCGGAAGAGCACTATCAAAGGGTCTCGATTGCGGAAATTCTGAAGGCAGGGAAAGCCCTGAAGACGGGAAAAGCAGCAGGTCCGGACGGAATGCCACCTGAGGCTATCAAGGCAATGATCACCCTGAGACCAGACTTCTTCGTGGCCATGTTCAACGGGATCTTGAAGTACAGCATTATTCCAGATCAATGGAAGAGTGCCAGAACAATACTCCTTCGAAAGCAAGGTAAGGACCCTGCTACTCCCTCAGCTTACCGTCCTATTTGCATTATAGATGCAGCCGCCAAGCTCCTGGAGTATGTCCTCAAGGATAGAATGCTGGAATTTCTGGGCCCCAACCCCTTTAGGTAAGAACAGTATGGCTTCTGCAAAGGCAAATCCACAACACATGCAATGGACTACCTGAAGAAAAAAATGGAGCAGGCTACGAAGCACTTCAGGTATGCAGCAGTTGCAGCACTCGATGTAAGGAACGCTTTTAACACCTTAAGCTGGAAGAAAATATACGAAGAACTGAGGGAAAGGAAAATGCCAGAATACTTGATAAGGCTAACGGAGGACTACTTCAGGGGCAGGGTAGTCACGTATCAGTCAACGGAAGGGCAGGTTAGGATGGTAATGCGGAGGGGGGTTCCGCAGGGTTCTGTTTTAGGTCCCTTGTATTGGAACTTGGTCTACGACGGCTTGCTTAGGAGGAAACTGCCGACGCTGAGCTCGAGAAGAGCCTTCGCTGATGATATTGTCATCATGGTCCAAGACCGCAACCTCCTAAAAATGAAGGAGAAGCTAGAGAAGATCATAGAGGACACGAGGAGGTGGATGAGAACGGCAGGACTGGAGCTAGCAGATCAGAAGACAGAAATCATGATGGCAAATAAGAAAAGACTACCGGAAGGGTTCTGTGTCAGAGTTGGAGCTACGGAAATCCCCCCGGCGAAAACCCTGAAGTACCTGGGGGTTACTTTCGACAACCAGAAGATGTTCATTAGGCATATCGAGTCAGTGACGAATAAAGCTATAAAAGTCATGACGGCTCTAGGGTCCTTAATGATGAACAAGATGAAGACCTCGCATAAAGCAAGGAAGCTGTATTATCTGACGATGGAATCCATTGTACTTTACGGTGCTCCGATTTGGAGTGATTCTGCAGGAAGGGTATTCACGACCAACGCGCTGAGGAGGACACAGAGGATGGGTCTCGCAAGGGTTGTCTCGGCTTATAAGACCGTGCCGGTTGATACCCTCTGTGTCCTAGCTGGTGTTCCCCCGTGGGACCTAAAAGCCGAGGAAAGGAATATCCTTTTTCAATGGGAAAATTTGATTCTGAATTTCCAGCACGAGACTGAGGAGGACGCCAGAAATCCGGCGGGAAGACTTCAGGAGAATTTCCCGGATCTAGATCTTGAAGGAGAGGGGTGGGAGTTCTCGAGGGAAGAAGAAGGAAGAGTAGTCAGTATGAAAAAGGACCTTAGAAAGTTGGTGAAAGAAAGAACCCTTGAAAAATGGCAGTCTAAGTGGGAAAAGGCGACGGTTGGGAGAATCACGTTCCGATTGATCCCCAGCATCGATGAATGGATTTCCAGAAAACATGGGGATCTGGACTTCTACACAACCCAAGCCCTTACGGGGCACGGGGTGTTTAATTCTTTCAGATGCAGAATTAGAAAAGCAGTCAGCCCGGCCTGCTGGTACCACCCGGATGAGGAAGACGACCCTGAACATACATTTGCCAGATGCGAGCAATGGGGAGAAGAGAGGAGGAAACTGATTGAGAAACTGGGCATCGAGGAAGGAGAGCTGACCTTGAGGAAGATAGTTAAAGAAATGTTAAACTCCGAAGCCAAATGGAAAGCCGCCAAAAGTTTCTTCAGATCAATTCTGATGAAGAAGGAGGAGGAAGAAAGAAGGAGAGAAAAACGTACGAGAGAAGAAGAGGAAAGCGAGACTTTAAGTTAAGTTAAGTAGAATAAGTTATCGATCCATTGTTAGAAAAGCAGAATAGATCAGCCGCCGGCCTTGCGTTTCAGGTATCCGAGATGAAGGAGGGAGTGGGGGTGTGCTGAGACGGACGGCTGTTCACGGAAGGATGCGAACCTCCAGACATCCTGTGTAAAAGCTGATAAGCGGGTCCAGGTATGGATGGCGGGAGAGCAGAATTTCCAATGTTGATGCCCGCTCCAGGAGATCAGGAGATAAAAGAGTCACCTCCACCCCCATGGCGCTCCCTCCAGACTCAAGGATAGTCTGCGTAAGGTCAACCGAGGTGGGACTGACAGCCAGATTATAGAAGGCAGGCTGTATGCGACGAAAGATGTAAATAGCTAATAGTAAAATTAGAGAATTAAGGGATAAAGCATTGGTATAGGATAGTGTATGAAAGGAGCTTAGGATAGGAACTAAGTACTAAATAATAAATGCGTCTTCTGCTAATTTGTTAGTTTATTCAGGTACATGTAAATTCAGTAACATAGCGAAACAATAATCGATATTGAATATTAGTAAAGTATCGTTAATGGATAAATGAAACAGTATCTTGGCGAATTAAAACTAGGGCTGATTGCTGAAAAAGAAAAGGATGTAGATTAATCCGGGCAAGTATAGTAAGTTGGGCGGGTAGCGATATTTACCTAAAGTTGATTGTCGATGATGCGTGAATAATAACTGAAAGCTGAAATAGATAAAGAATTTAAAAAGGGTTCAGTGTAGCTAAATAAGTGGAAAACCTACCTTAAAAATTTATATAATGTATGTCAAAGAAGGATGAACAGAATTAGCATTGGCTTGCTGAAAGGGTAAAATAGCTGCGATGCGTGATCGGTAAGGTAACTCTCGTTATAAATTACCGACAGTAACATGTAAGAGCGATGACGTAGGGATCGAGACACGACGGTTAGGACGTACAATGTATGCTATGACGGCACGACCAACCAGGAAAAGTAATTTCTGATGAATTAATGCAGTTACAATCTTCGAATGCGACTCACAATGTAAACAGGGGGATTCTTTTACCAGGCGAACATATCGGAACAATAAAACACGGTCAGGAAACTTTTTTCGAAGAGCTTACCTGCTCAGTTTTGTAAAAAAATTTTTATTGTCTTAATAGAAGCTAAACTCCATGCCAAATAGACCTGCGAAATTTCGGCCAGGGAAAGTTATTAATTAAAAAGATACAGAGCAGAATACCAATTCACGAGAAGGATAGCTAGATAGAGAAGGAATAAGCGGAACAAAGATGGAGCGCGGAGCTAAATTATTGTTAATTTAACACATTGTTACGTCCCGGGTCGGATATGATCCGACGAAACGACGCCCAGACGGGGCGGGGACGTAACCGACCAATTTATTTAAGACGATCTTAGATCCACGTGGCGCGTAACGTCCACGTCTGATCAGGGACCCGATACCGGCGTTCGTCGTTGTTGAAAAGGCGAAGAGGGGAATAAAATGCGAACCGAGACGGGCGTCGTCCGTCGTGAACACCGCGTAGAACTAACACGCGTCGCGGTAGTAGAGATGGTTCCCAGTGGTCGAAGTGTCACTATGCGGGTGTGTGCAACTCGTCCGAACGCGTGGGTTTGCTCGATTTGTGACAGGAGATTTCGATCGAAGAGAATTAGTGTTCTCTCGGTACCGAGCACCCTCTGGGCTCAGACGTACACGATTGATACACCAATTTTAGGGTTAGAAGAACGGACGTAGGAAGTCTAAGGAATTTGCGGAACAGGTCGGAGTCGAACAACCCGATGAAACACCACGCGCACACTCACTTTCGCGATCACTTTAACCGGTCACTGGGAACGACACTTTAGAAGTGGAAGATATCGAGGAGCGGGATGTTGCTGAATAAAGCTGCGAAGTAATAGGTTTAAACAAATAAAGTATAATGAACCGAAATGGATACAAAGTGACGATTTGCGAGCAGAACTCGTGAAACAAAATATAATGACGGCTTGCGAGCAAGCTCGAACGAAATATACAGGGTGTCTCAAAATTAGGTCCGGAGCCGAAAATGGGAGGTTCCTGAGATCATTTCAAGCGACATTTTCCTTTGAAAAAATGTCGTCCGCGGCTTCGTTAACGAGTTATTAACGAAAAACACGGACCAATCAGAGCGCGAGCTAGACGCGTGCAGCCCGGCGCGCCGGCAGCCGAGTGTCGGTGGCACGCCGCGATGTCGTAACGAACAAAAGTTTCTCGATGATGTGAATCCTCGCCAATTTCGACAAGCTTTGGATATGTTGTCAATACCATGATTCTGAACAACATTTCCCTTTACAGTTTCTGTCGATCGGCTTTAGTTTACGACATTATTGTAAAAATTTGTAATTGTAAATCGATCGATGTACTATTTCCTATCCGATTTCGATAATATTTGGATATGTTGTCAAGACCATGATTCTGAACAATATTTCCCTTTACAGTTTCTGTCGATCGGCTTTAGTTTACGATATTATTGTAAAAATTTGTAATTGTAAATCGATCGATGTACTATTTCCTATCCGATTTCGATAATATTTGGATATGTTGTCAAGACCATGATTCTGAACAACATTTCCCTTTACAGTTTCTGTCGATCGGCTTTAGTTTACGATATTACTGTAAAAATTTGTAATTGTAAATCGATCGATGTACTATTTCCTATCCGATTTCGATAATATTTGGATATGTTGTCAAGACCATGATTCTGAACAACATTTCCCTTCACGGTTTTTGTCGGTCGGCTTTAGTTTACGATATTATTGTAAAAATTTGTAATTGTAAATCGATCGATGTACATACTATCTCCTCGCCGATGTCGATGAGCTTCATTTCAAAGGAAAAAGATATTTAAAACATCGAATTTATAACATATTTCAAAGTCATCGAAATCGGTGAGGACCCACATCATCGGCAACTTTACCCGAACGATAGAAGAAGCACAAACTTATTGAATTAAAAACTCACTTATTCAGCCGTAAATCCATTTGACTACCACATACAACCACCACACTTTTACATAATCTTCGAATCGGTGTTTTCGAGAATCATATGATTCTCGAAAAATCAATGCCATATGATTCTCGAAAAATCAATATCTCCTTGGGAACGATTTCATTTGTTTTAAACGACGCCTTCATCGAATACATTGTACGCTGGGAGAGCACAGTTTCGCGCGGCATCGCGAAGAGCATCGAACTCTTTCCGCGTCGGAGTAAGTAATTTCGTTCGATATCGATACGAGTTATAAAAGTGTGCTACGAGTTCAACAATTATGTAAAAGTGTGATGGTTATATGTGGTAGTCAAATGGATTTACGGCTGAATAAGTGAGTTTTTAATTCAATAAGTTTGTGCTTCTTCTATCGTTCGGGTAAAGTTGCCGATGATGTGGGTCCTCACCGATTTCGATGACTTTGAAATATGTTATAAATTCAATGTTTTCAATATCTTTTTCCTTTGAAATAAAGCTCATCGAAATCGGCGAGGAGATAGTATGTACATCGATCGATTTACAATTACAAATTTTTACAATAATATCGTAAACTAAAGCCGACCGACGAAAACCGTCAAGGGAAATGTTGTTCAGAATCATGGTCTTGACAACATATCCAAAGCTTATCGAAATCGGACAGGAAATAGTACATCGATCGATTTACGATTACAAATTTTTGCAATAATATCGTAAAGTAAAGCCGATCGTCAGAAACTGTAAAGGGAAATGTTGTTCAGAATCATGGTATTGACAACATATCCAAAGATTATCGAAATCGGATAGGAAATAGTACATCGATCGATTTACAATTACAAATTTTTACAATAATATCGTAAACTAAAGCCGATCGACAGAAACTGTAAAGGGAAATGTTGTTCAGAATCATGGTATTGACAACATATCCAAAGCTTATCGAAATTGGCGAGGATTCACATCATCGAGAAACTTTTGTTCGTTACGACATCGCGGTGTGCCACCGACACTCGGCTGCCGGCGCGTCGGGCTGCACGCGTCTAGCTCGCGCTCTGATTGGTCCGTGTTTTTCGTTAATAACTCGTTAACGAAGCCGCGGACGACATTTTTTCAAAGGAAAATGTCGCTTGAAATGATCCCAGGAACCTCCCATTTTCGGCTCCGGACCTAATTTTGAGACACCCTGTATAGCACAGGGTAAAATTCAGTAGTTTGCGAGCGAGCTCGTACAAAACAAAAGAGCACAAAAATAAGAATTACGAACTTGAATTGTAGTGCGAGCAAGCTCGTACAACAGAATAGCACGAAATAATAATTGTAGCTTTGAATTATAATGCGAGCAAGCTCGTGCAACAAAATAGCGCAAAAATAACAATTATAATATGAATTATAAAGCGAGCGAGCTCGTATGGACAAAATAGCACAGAAATAGCAATTGTAATAAGAATTATAAAGCGAGCGAGCTCGTGTGAACAAAATAGCGCAGAAATAGCAGTTGTGATAAGAATTATAAAGCGAGCGAGCTCGTATGAACAAAATAGCACAGAAATAGAAATTGTAATATGAATTATAAAGCGAGCGAGCTCGTGTGAACAAAATAGCGCAGAAATAGCAATTGTAATAAGAATTATAAAGCGAGCGAGCTCGTATGAACAAAATAGCGCAGAAATAGCAATTGTAATAAGAATTATAAAGCGAGCGAGCTCGTATGAACAAAATAGCACAGAAATAGCAATTGTAATATGAATTATAAAGCGAGCCAGCTCGTTTGAACAAAATAACGCAGAAATAATATCTGTAAGTATGGTATAAGAATTCACGAGCAAACTCGACAGATAATTTAGAAACAATTGAAATATAATTGAAATGGAAATGGTAGAAATGGTAAGGTGCAATACGACCTGAATATTATGAACGATTTGGAACAAAGTCCGAAAACGCGATTAAACTGAACTCGACTGAAGACGCTAGAGAACTGAATTCGTAGAATTCCGAAACTGGAAGAGGAGCGATTCGCGCGATTTCGTCTTATTTATAATAAGAGCGCGGACCATAGGGATTCGGTGAACCGTGAAGTCCTTTTGTCTAAATCGTACCAGGCACGGACGAATATGTTGTCGTCGATGTATACTTTTCGCAGTTCGAACGAAACGACGGTTTAGATGTACGTACACCTGTACTCGCGGTTGCCATGCTGGCGTCCGCTTGTACCGGTGACTATCGCTTCTTTCCCGATTCCCTATGTTCACTCTCACGGGGATATGTATATATATATAAATACGCGTAAGATATATATACATATCGCTGTGTACGGATTTAAACGCGATTTCGGTTTAGATTTTACGAAGGAAGTATGCGTATACCATATATATATATATATGTATGTACAGCGAGAATTTGCTCATACGAACAAAACCGACGCAACACGTCGGTACGACGTTACACATCTAGAGATTTCAGATAGAGTTCAAACTGCAATCAGGTCAATTTTTTAGGATAAAGAATAAGTAGGTAACAAAAAATTGAGTCAGGAAACCCGTTTTTCGGAAAATACCTGCCCAAATTTTCAAAAAGTTTTTTATTGATTTAAAACACGCGGAGCAGCTTTATAAATAGTCACTTAAAATTTCAGCCAAATAAGTTAACAAATTAAAGAGTTATAAGGCAAAATACCTCCTCTAGAGAAGGACAGTTAGCTAGAGAACGTACGGGCGAGACAAGGTCGGGCGCCGTGCCGTCTCGGACAAATTTCAATACCCCGGGAGAGACAGGCACGCGTTATACATTTCTAGCTAGGCAGGTGCTCGACGGATTAGATTAGCCAAGCTAAAGTGAAGAAATATAATGGCAAATATAATTTCAGAAAGATTCGCGTAAGCAAAAATTGGTACTCTTTCTTCTTTCTTTTTCTTTTTAATTGGTAGAATAAATTAATGAATTTCTTATAGAATACATTCAGGGTAAAGCAATTTCTAAAATAAATTAAATGGGCATCTGAGGTCCAAATGTTCGCCTGGAAAAGGTAAAAAGAATCCATCCTGTGGAAGCGCAATTAGAGAACGGTTAAGCATTATTTTGACCTTATAACAAGGTAATAATGCTAATAACCGAAAAACAGAAACGTTCTTGGAATAAGGACGACAGGACTGCGATGAAAAAGTATGTTTCGATAAACAGAGCGGGGACAAATAAGACGAGATGAAACGGCAAATTTTGAAAACTGTTATGTTCGCACCAAGGGAGTGCGTAGTGGGGATACCTACCGTGGGGTCTCTCTGCTCCCAGAGGTGAAACGAACAAAGGAAAACGGTTAAAAGATCATCAAAGAGGGGAGGCGGATTTCCAGACAAATCGAATCTTGGGGAGCGAGGAATCCCTCAGTGCGATTTGGGGAGTCAATCGAACAAGTTGTTTTTTGGAAGTATTAGAAAGTTATCTGTGAATTTTGATCTCTGAATCTAGAGCGGACAAAGATACACCAATCGGTAGTAAATTTTAACTCAAGTGTTCGATCGCCTTAATAACTGCAGTGGAATTAAAAAATTAAATTAACTCATTTCTGTTTTTTGATTTTAGTGTATTACGTCGAGATTTTCTCGAAATCAGTTCGGTTCGGGGCAGTCCCCCCTCCTGGGCTCGTAAATTTTCGTAAATTTTCTTGAATTTCGTGAATTTTTCGTGCATTAACTCTGGGGAGTAGTGGAGTGGGGAAATTTCTGCCTTCCCGTGTATTCTGAGTGTTAGCGCAGGTGTTTAGAGTGTAGTAGGGTATTTCGAATAAGTGTTCGCGATTTATTCGCGTATTTTAGGTTCCTGGCTCGGACCGAAAGTCCGTGGACCTTTTACACAGATAGAATACGCAAAAAGTCCAGGGATTTAAGAACTGAGGCTCGGTCCGAAAGTCTTTGGACCGTAAAAAGTGCGAATTCAGAGACGCCCTTCGAGGGCATTATCTCTTAGAAAGGGCCTAGTGTTCTGAGCTAGTATTTAGATAAATTACGGCGTTTGAAAGAATAATCCAAGATATTGTGGTGATATGCGTACAGATACCGCCAAAAGTTCTTGGACTCGCGGAAATTTTTTTAAAAAAGCGATCTAGCGAGCGTTCAATAGATTAAAGCAGTGCGTGCGAGTAGGTTTAAGTGCGTGCGATTCAATTTTTGCGTTAAAGTAGGATTTAGTGCGTTTTTAGTGTTTTAGTTAAAGTTTTAGCTAATAGTGCGTTTTTAGGTTACTATTACATTGTGTTGTAAGGGATGTTGGCTTCTACCGAATAAAAAAGGAAATTTTTATTAAAAAAAAAAAAGGTTAGGTTAGGTTAGGTTGGGGGGAGCCGGGGGCGTGAGCTGACCCCGGTCCCCGGGGGGGAGTAAATCTCCCCCCGAGTTGGCCCGGCACCCCGAGACGATAGTGGAGGGGTGCCGGCCACCCCCCGGACGCTAGTTCCGGGGGAGGGCGCGTGGGGGGTGGGGTGGGAAGGGTCGGGGCGTCCGGATGCGCCTCCGACGACCCTTTCTTACCGGTGTCGGCGCCTTCCTGCCTAGGCCGGCCGAGGACCCTCGGGTCCACCGCTCGAGCAGGGCAGAAAGGCTCCGGGAGCTGTGGGTGGACCGAATTGGGGCTCGGGAAGCCCAATCCGAAGGCTCCAGGGATGGGGACACCGGGCGGGTCCCACCGCCCGGGGTCCAGTTAGAGCAGGCATGGGGGGAGCTAACCCCTCCCCTCGGGACGCATGTGAGCTGGGAAGTGTCCTGTTGAATACTCGCGTGATCCAGGCACTTCCCATGTAGCTTAGGGCGGGCGTGTGGTTTTAGTGGGTACTCTGGGGGAGGGGATCGGCGAGCCTTGTTGGCTCGGCGACCCCCTCCTCGAGGGAGCCCCACATAACCCCGGCTCCCCCCCAGGGGGGTCGGGGTATGCGTAACGCATTTCCACACGATAAAAAAAAAAAAAAAAAGGTTAGGTTGGGGGGCCGGTCGTCAAAAAGGCGGAGTTCCGTCTGACCGGCCTGGACCTCTCGGTAACTCCTCAGGAGGTAGTCGGGGCGGTGGCGAGAGCCGGGGGCTGCACCCCCGAGTCCGTGAAGGTCGGGACCATCAAGATCCCGACCGGAGGACTCGGCACCATTTGGGTGCAGTGCCCGGCAGTGGCGGCCTTGGCCATTGAAAAGGCCAAAACCGTAAGGGTGGGATGGACCCTCGCGCGGGTGGTCGTCTTGGCCGCCCGCCCGTTGCAGTGTTTCCGCTGTCTCGCCCTCGGGCATGTGAGGCAGCGGTGTACCGCGGAAGTAGACTGGAGCGGCCACTGCTACCGGCGCGGGGATCCGTCCCACCGTGCAGCCGCTTGCCAGTCCGCCCCCCGCTGCGTAGTGTGCGCGGGGGCGGGCAGGCCCGCGAATCATAAAGCGGGGAGCAAGGCGTGCTCCCCGCCTTCGAAAAAGAAGGGGTCCAAGGGGGGCGGCTGTGTGGCGCCGTCCTCCAAGGACAAGGACATGGAGGTGGAGCCGACTCAGGGCGTAGGGGGGAACTCTGCTTCCCCTGTCGTCAATGAGTCGGCTGTGACGGGAGTATCCGCGTGCTCAACGTAATGGCTACTACGGCTCGCGGATGTTCCCAAGTGGTTCTCCAGGCCAACCTCAATAATTGCCGCCGGGCACAGGACCTGATGGTCCAACGCCTGGCGGAGCTCGAGGTTGGCCTGGCAGTTGCCGCGGAGCCCTACGAAGTCCCCGACCATCCACAATGGTTCGGGGATCTGGAGGCTTCCGTGGCGATTTGGGTTCGCCAGTCGGCGAGGTTGCCCCCTTTCTCCGGGGTCGAACGGAGTCGGGGGGCGGTGTTGGTTAAGTGGGGAAGACTGCTACTCGCCGGGTGCTACTGTTCGCCGAATTGTGGCTCCGCCGAATTCGAGGCGTATTTGGACCGGTTGAGGGACATGGTGACCCCTCATTTAACCGGTCCGGTGTTGGTCCTGGGGGACCTCAACGCGCGTTCTACCAGTTCGGGCAACCCCAGGACGGAGCCTCGAGGCGGAATCCTAGAGGACTGGATGGAGGGGCTGGAGCTCCGGCTGCTAAACCGGGGCTCCGTGCCGACGTGCGTGAGGTGGAATGGTTGGTCGGTAGTGGACGTTTCACTCGCGACCGCTTCCGCCTCGCGCCGAGTGTCAAATTGGCGGGTCTGGGAGGGGGAAACCCTCTCGGACCACAGCTACGTCATGATGGACGTGGCTGTGGATTCGGACCCGCCGGCGAACACGCCCCTCCTCTGGCGAAGTAGCGCCCTTTCGGCGCCCAGATGGGCGACGAAGCGGCTAGACGGGGACCTGCTGAGGGCCGTGATTATCGGCTCCGCCTGGCCTCCGGCCGGGGAGCGCGGACCAGAAGAGGGGGCGGCATGGTTCCGGGGCGCGTTGCAGATGATCTGCGACGCAGCGATGTCCCGGGTTAGAGCCTGCCCCCCGCGAAAGTCCGTGTACTGGTGGTCAGGCGAGATGGCCGAGCTTCGCAGCTTAGCCGGTCAAGCCCGCCGCCGGTACGTCCGTGCTCGGCGCCGCCATTTCCTCGGCGGCGACTCGGAGTCGACGGTGGACGGGCTGTACAGGGAGTACAGATCGTCCGCCGAGGCCCACAAGCACGCGATTACCGCGGCCAAGGCCAAGGCCTGGAGCGAGCTCTTGCTTACGCTCCGCGACGATCCGTGGGGGCGCCCATATAGAATGGTGCTTGGGAAGCTCCGTCCCAGGGCGCCCCCTGTCGCGGAGACGATGGAACCGGAGTTCTTGGGGCGCGTCGTTGACACCCTCTTCCCCCCCAATGATAATGGTGGTGAGGGGAGTGGTGAGCGCGCCCCGGTGCCGGCCAATGATTGGTCGGACGAACTCCGGGTCTCCGATTGGGAGCTCGACCAGGCCATCCAGGAGCGCCGGGCTAGGGGCAAGAAAGCCCCCGGCCCCGATGGCGTTCCTGGCGGTATAATGGCCTCGGCGCTAAAGGCCCTCGCCCCGGCTTACAGGAGCATCTTGGATGCGTGCCTGAGTCGGGGAGTCTTCCCCAAGTGTTGGAAGGAGGCGATCCTCGTCCTCCTCCACAAGGATGGTAAGCCCGCAGAATCTCCCTCTGCTTACCGGCCGATATGTTTACTCGACGAGGCGGGCAAGCTGTTCGAAAGAATAATTGCCGCCCGCCTCCGAGAGCACCTTTCGCGGAGTGATTCCGGGTTGAGCGACGGACAGTTTGGGTTCCGGAGGGGGCGCTCAACGATAGATGCGTTGGAGCATCTGCGTCTCCTCCGGGAAAGTGCCGTCGCTCGGAACAGGGTGTTGATCGCCGTGTCATTGGACATCTCCAATGCGTTCAACACCCTGCCCTGGAAGGAGATAGAGGACGCCCTAGAGCATTTCCGGGTTCCCCTCTATCTCCGGGAAGTGCTCCGGGACTACCTCCGCGAGAGGGAGGTGTATATTGCCGGCCGGTATGGGGCGTACCTGAGGGAGATATGCCGCGGGGTTCCACAGGGGTCGATCCTCGGACCGCTCCTGTGGATCCTAGCATTCGACGCGGTTCTGCGGGTCTCCCTCCCCCCCGGCACGGGTGTCATATGCTATGCGGACGACACCCTGCCCTACGCCGAGGGGAGGACCTGGGAGGAGGCGGGACGCCTCATCGAGTCCGCCCTGGACTGCGTGGTTGGACGGATCCGGGGGATGGGGCTTGTCGTGGCCGCCGCAAAGACCGAGGCCATATGGTTGTACCAACCATCTCGGACGCGGCGGCCGCCCCAAGGATTCCGGATCCGGGTCGTGGATACCCTCGTCGAGGTCGGGCCCACCATGAAGTATCTGGGCCTGACCATCGACGGTCGCTGGCGTTTCGAAGAGCATTTCGAACTCCTGGCCCCCCGACTCGAAAAGACAGCGACCGCGCTTTCGCGGTTGCTGCCCAATATCGGGGGGCCGCAGTTGAGTGTACGCCGCCTCTACATAGGAGTGGTGCGGAGCATTGCCCTGTATGGGGCACCCGTGTTGCACCGCTCGCTTGAGGCCAGCCGACGCAGCGTCGCGCACTTGGAGAGAGTGCGGCGTCGGCTGTCCCTGCGGGCCATACGGGGATACCGCACCGTCTCGACAGAGGTGGCGGGCCTCCTGGCCGTGGTTCCTCCCTTCCATCTGGTGGCGGCGGAGCGGGCGATCGTATACCGGATCGCCTGCGAATCCCGCCGCCCCCCTGGGGAGGAGCTGACGGCCGCGGAGGAGGAGCAGTTCGAAGTGCGGAGACGCCAGGCCCGTGCGGACGTCTTCGAGCGATGGAGACGCCTGCTTGCGTCCTCGACGCGTCCGACAGTGCGGGCCCTCCTGCCCATGTTCGATACATGATGCGGGAGGCGAGTGGGGTTGACCTTCCGCCTCACGCAGGTGCTCACCGGACACGGCTGTTTCGGTGAGTATCTGGTAAGGATGGGGCGGGAGCCAGCGGCGCAGTGCCACCACTGCGGCGAGGAGGTGGACACTGCGCAACATACACTCGAGGAGTGCCCGGCTTGGGCCGGACCGCGCCGTGTCCTCAGAGCCGCGGTGGAAGGGTGGGGCCTCTCGCTCCCGGTCTTGTTCGACCACTTGACCGGGAGCCAGAGGTCGTGGAAAGGGGTCGCCTCCTTCTGCGAGACAGTAATGTCCCAGAAGGAGGAGGCCGAGCGGGCCCGGGAAAGAGACCCGGGCTCCGCGAGGAGGAGGATGGCGCGGGGACGTCCCCCGCGCCGTCGTGCAACGTCCACCCCCTCAGGGAGAGGTGGGAGGGCGTCGGGGTCAGTTGTAGCGGCGCGGGGGACGTCCCCCCCCGACGCAGCGGGTCCCCCGAGTGGGGTGACGGGGACTGGGGGGAGGGCGCGGGGAGTGTTCCCCTCCCCGCGTCAACTTATGCCTCCCCCTCCCGGGGGGGCTGGGGTTCCGTTAGCGGTGCGGGGTGTTCGCGCCCCGCGCCGTCGTGTGCCCCCTCGTAGGGGAGCGGTGGATGGAGGGGCCGGGGGCGTGAGCTGACCCCGGTCCCCGGGGGGGAGTAAATCTCCCCCCGAGTTGGCCCGGCACCCCGAGACGATAGTGGAGGGGTGCCGGCCACCCCCCGGACGCTAGTTCCGGGGGAGGATGCGTGGGGGTGGGGTGGGGAGGGTCGGGGCGTCCGGATGCGCCTCCGACGACCCTTTCTTACCGGTGTCGGCGCTATCCTGCCTTGGCCGGGCGAGGACCCTCGGGTCCACGGCTCGAGCAGGGCAGAAAGGCTCCGGGAGCTGTGGGTGGACCGAGCTGGGGCTCGGGAAGCCCAATCCGAAGGCTCCAGGGATGGGGACACCGGGCGGGTCCCTCCGCCCGGGGTCCGGTTAGAGCAGGCATGGGGGGAGCTAACCCCTCCCTCGGGATGCATGTGAGCTGGGAAGTGTCCTGTTGAATACTCGCGTGATCCAGGCACTTCCCATGTAGCTTAGGGCGGGCGTGTGGTTTTAGTGGGTACTCTGGGGGAGGGGATCGGCGAGCCTTGTTGGCTCGGCGACCCCCTCCTCGAGGGAGCCCCACATAACCCCGGCTCCCCCCAGGGGGGTCGGGGTATGCGTAACGCATATCCACACGATAAAAAAAAAAAAAGGAGCAGTTGAGGTGTTGAGATAGCGCAGATTTCAAATACTCTTTAGAGGTTTTTTCAATTGCTTAGGCAATTTAGTTACGGCGAGATAATTATCAGTGGTGTTTTTCTCCTCTCTCGGTGTTCTAAATAGTGCAGCAGTGCGGTGCTACTGTAGGGATCCGGAGGAGGGAAGCTGTCTGACCAGGCAAGGACGTCTACGTATCGACAAGGAACCTTTAAGTAAAGCAGGGGATTTTCAATCGGAGCGGGGGTCGTCGGGTTCTCCCAGGCTTTGGAAACAAAGCGTGGGACGAGAACGGCGAACGGGATCCCCCCAGTCTACTCACCAGCCTCCACCCGGTTTTAGAAATAAAACTCGAGGCTGTGGAAGGATTCTTGGTCCGTTCCTTGGCGGTACGCGGGTGTCCGGCCGCTCTACAGGTGTCAGGAGCGAGGTTAGATTGGGGCAGTAAAGGTCAGGTGCGAGCAGATAGGGTGCCACTGGCACGCCCGCGAGCTATAAAGTTCTGTGAAAGTGTCAATAGTGGACGGGAGAGAGGTGATAGGAATTAGATTCTGGCTGAAAAGCCCCGTACTTACAATCCGACGGGAAAAACCAGGTTCGGGCCGTTAATTCTCGGACGGAAAACCCAGGTGCTGGGTTTTTATCTTTAGGTTAGATTTAGAATAGGCTGCACGTGCCTAGCGTTTAGCGGTTAAGCTTAGTATGTAAATAGAGCGAGAGAGAGAGCAGAGGTTAAGTTTGAAGTCATTTTCTAGTTTTTAATAAAGAGAGGAAACATTTTCGAAATGAATCTGAACCTTGATTATTTTTAAAAACCTACTGGGCTGACTAAGGATTCGGGGAATACCCACCAAGTTTAGGTGGGTATATTGAAAGATGGACTCCCCAGCTACCTCCGATTTTCGTTCCCCTCTTCCGTTTAGGGACGATTCAGAAAGCAGAGGGATGAAAAGGAATAGGGAGGGATCGGAGCCGAGCGAATCGGAAACGGAAGCTTCGGAAGCAGGGTTTAACTCGGATATGAACAAAAAGGCCAGACAGGGAGAACACGGGGAGATAATAGTTTTGGATGAAGAAGAGTGGGAGGAAAGGGATCTTTTAGCATTAATAGAGAACCTGCTAGAGGAAATCACTAGGGGGCGGAGATCCACGACGGAAACGATTAAGCTTGTAACAGACCTGTACGGTGCAGGCCTGTTACTATTAGACACGCGCCGAACACAACCGATCGACGCCGAGGATTACCGAACGCGTCGTCCGTGTACGACGCGTCACGATGCACGATCCCCGCGCTCCAGGCCATATTCGGCGGGAAACGGACGTCGAGGTTCCGCCACCTTAACGGATACGGAAACTCGACGTCACACATCCGTTCTCCCCGCACCATTCCGCTCACCACCAACCCCCGACTATAAAAGGCGATGCAAACGAGGCACGGATCTCTTTTCCAGCCTGGGCAGCATCCCAGGAACACCTTCCTACCTAACCTAGTTCCCACCGGCGTGACAGCATACACGCCAAACAGAGAGGGCAGCATCCCTCTCTGCCGCTCAGACAGCATCCTGAGCAAACCTCTCGGGCAGCATCCCGAGAACTCCGACAGCTACCGGAGACGATTAAATGTAGGGGCAGCATCCTCTACATTTGCCGTAGAACCGCCACGAGGATTTTCCCGACTCGTGGCAGGGTTTCCCGACCACTCCTGTCTGAACCCAGTCGCCGGCACAAGCACCAGGTCCACGAATACGCGTCGCGTCGCGATGACCGATCACGCAAGGATCGCCCCTAGAATCACGGGTCCGTAAGACCGTCCATGAGACACAAGGTTACGCGAATGTACGAGCAGTGAGGCCCGTAAAATACATATACACGTTGTCGTTATTTCACGTCACGCGCACCTCGTCCATTTTCAGCTTCAGTCGATTCTCTCGCCGGTAGACGAACCCGGCTCGACGAGTTATTCCTGCACGAGAGGATACGACGCCGCGACGACTTCTCCGTCGGAAGCAGAACCGTTACATGGCGCCCGAACAGGGACCTGGTGCGAAAACAAACGCGTCGGAATAACGGCCACGTGGCAAATTTGAGGTTAACGTACGGACACCTCACCGGTCGGAAATGGTGCCTCGCGCGCGACATCTTGTGGCGGATCAGAGTGAACAGTGAACCGGGTAATTGTGACAGTTTCGCGACATCTAGTGTCGATCGACCACGCCGGCCGATCGAAAGCGAGTAAAACGATTCGCAAACCCAAGTGAACCCACCAGGGCATGTCACAGGGCTCTGTACGAGTCACCAAGATACAAGTGCACCGAATCATCGCCGAATTGCGACGCCTACGCCTAGCGACCACCGGACACCAGCGGAACTCCGACAGCATTGGGAAAGCTGTATCCGTGCACAGACGGAAGAATTGTTCTGTCTGCCCGAAAGACTGTTCAAAATGGACGACCCTATACCAGCAGCCGGCGGGCCATCCGCGCCGAACATTATCACCGTCACCTCGCCAGATGACCCCGGAAAAAACATGGATCGTATGCGAAAGTGGGGGTGCACCACGGACGGAAAAGACCCGTATGCGTTCGTAGAACGTCTCGCGGAATTACAAGAGACGTACTGCCTCTCCGACACGGAACTCCTTCGAGGGGTCACCGAACTCGTGCGCGGAGACGCGCAGATCTCGTACCGTAACACCAGATACCAAATTAACACGTGGACGCAATTCACGCAGAAGTTCATAGCGAATTTCGCCGCGAATCAGACACAGCTACAGCGGGAACGAGAGGCCCGAGAACGAGTGCAAAAACAAGGGGAGCCGTTTCATAAATACATGAACGCCCTCATCACTTTGATGAGACGAGCCCAGATACCCACCACCGATTACCTGGAAACGGTATATGAGAATATGCTGCCGGAGCATACGGTCGTAATCAACCCCGCGTATGTCAAAGATTTGGACGACCTGCTGTGCCAAGTACAACGCATGGAAAGAGCACTCGAACGAAAGAACAAATTGCAGAAGCAATCAGTCCGGGACACCACCGCAGTTCAGTGCGCGGGAAATTTCTCGGGAAACGGATCAAGGGGCCCGTCACAACCGGGCGACCACCGGCCCCCGCAATAAGATACACACCCCGGCCACGGCTCAAATGTCAACCAGGAAGAGAGAACCACGTCGCCGATGCGCTGTCCAGAAACACACCAGTACCAGATATATATCTGCTCCAGACAAAACAGCGCACCGACTCGTGGCACCAGAAAAAGATCGAGGCAGTCCGAGAGAACCACGTCGCCGATGCGCTCTCCAGAAACACTCCAGTACCAGATGTAAATCTGCTCCAGTCGAAACAGCGCACCGACACGTGGTACCAGAGAAAGATCGAAGCAATCCGCCAGAACCCCGCGTCCGTTCCTGACTACCAGATACGCAAGGGGAAACTGCATCGACACCTGTCACATCAGCTCGATTACAACGCACCAACGGCCAGTAACGACTGGAAAATATGTGTATCTGCGGGGGAAAGGGAAGCCCTCCTCCGCCAGTACCATGACGATCCCGACGCCGGACACCTTGGAATCGCAAAAACGATCGTCCGTCTGGCACAAAAATACTACTGGCCCGGTATGTTCAGAGAAGCAGCCCGATACGTTCGTTGCTGTACGAGCTGCCTGCAATATAAGACGTCACTACCACGACGACGTGGACGTCCGCGGAAAAGAATGAGTGCTGTTAACCTCTGTCACAGGCAAACAGCTCCAGATTCGCAGTGCCGATTGCAGCAGCCACTGCAACGCACCAGCGCCATGGAAACCGTACGACCACGGGTAGGGTCGAACACTAGCATTGCATGGGTGATGACGATACCGCCGCTCATGATCGACGGGCACCGCGAGCAAATGTGCCGCTCGCCATTACCAGCGGTCCTGGCGGAGACGACCACCCGGAGACTACAGCAGAGGACAATCCGGCCAATCCTGGCGACGGCAACGCTCACGGGGACCACCACGAGGAACCGACCACAGGGGGTTATCCGGCCAATCCTGGCGACGGCAACGAACCCCGAGCTACCAGAGGAGGAGCAGCCGGGAAACGGGGGGCAACCAGTGGCACCGTGGCGGAGGACGCCAGGAACACCGGCCCCGATCACATACGCCGGAAGGCATGCGCCTTGCCCAACGATCTGGTACCAGCTACCCAACGGCCGCTACGTAGATGTACCGATCCGGTTCGTAGCGAAACGGGAGTACCGAGCTTCACTCGGAGAAGAGCGTTGGATGCTCTTTTTCGACCGAAGCGGACGCCTTCGCCGATGCAAACGCCGGAACCAGCAAGCAGGTGACCGGAAGGGACACGCGCGCCGCGGTCCCCCTCCCCGCGCCGGGGAGGACGGTAGTAATTAAGTTAGGTTAGCATTTACGTTAGGGTAGTATTTTCTTACGGCACCGCGACAGCAAACGCGGACCGCCGAACCACATCGATCAATTTTTTTTTCTTTCTCCTCGCATCGCTGCGCCATACCCGCCGAGCGGGATCAAGGGTTTTTTCGGTTTTTTTTTTTTTATTTCCAGGGAGCGGCTGCAAGGGGATCGAGTTCTTAATCATGACTCGCGCACCGACGAGCGCTGACCAGAGCGTTAGTACGATACGTGATACCCGCGAACACATGTATATACCCGTCTAGTATTAGATTTGCATGGTAATGATACATTAGTAGTATTCCGGTTATATCTAAGTGTAAGACTGTACCTGATGCCACGAAAGTGACCTGTTTTTGTACAATAAATGGGTGCCTCGCTCTCTTACGTTTCGCTGTCCCGAAGGGGGAGGGGGGTGTAACAGACCTGCACGGTGCAGGCTTGTTACTATTAGACACGCGCCGAACACAACCGATCGACGCCGAGGATTACCGAACGCGTCGTCCGCGTACGACGCGTCACGATGCACGATCCCCGCGCTCCAGGCCATATTCGGCGGGAAACGGACGTCGAGGTTCCGCCATCTTAACGGATACGGAAACCCGTTCTCCCCGCACCATTCCGCTCACCACCAACCCCCGCCTATAAAAGGCGATGCAAACGAGGCACGGGTCTCTTTTCCAGCCTGGGCAGCACCCAGGAACACCTTCCTACCTAACCTAGTTCCCACCGGCGTGACAGCATACACGCCAAACAGAGAGGGCAGCATCCCTCTCTGCCGCTCAGACAGCATCCTGAGCAAACCTCTCGGGCAGCATCCCGAGAACTCCGACAGCTACCGGAGACGATTAAATGTAGGGGCAGCATCCTCTACATTTGCCGTAGAACCGCCACGAGGATTTTCCCGACTCGTGGCAGGGTTTCCCGACCACTCCTGTCTGAACCCAGTCGCCGGCACAAGCACCAGGTCCACGAATACGCGTCGCGTCGCGATGACCGATCACGCAAGGATCGCCCCTAGAATCACGGGTCCGTAAGACCGTCCATGAGACACAAGGTTACGCGAATGTACGAGCAGTGAGGCCCGTAAAATACATATACACGTTGTCGTTATTTCACGTCACGCGCACCTCGTCCATTTTCAGCTTCAGTCGATTCTCTCGCCGGTAGACGAACCCGGCTCGACGAGTTATTCCAGCACGAGAGGATACGACGCCGCGACGACTTCTCCGTCGGAAGCAGAACCGTTACATGGCGCCCGAACAGGGACCTGGTGCGAAAACAAACGCGTCGGAATAACGGCCACGTGGCAAATTTGAGGTTAACGTACGGACACCTCACCGGTCGGAAATGGTGCCTCGCGCGCGACATCTTGTGGCGGATCAGAGTGAACAGTGAACCGGGTAATTGTGACAGTTTCGCGACATCTAGTGTCGATCGACCACGCCGGCCGATCGAAAGCGAGTAAAACGATTCGCAAACCCAAGTGAACCCACCAGGGCATGTCACAGGGCTCTGTACGAGTCACCAAGATACAAGTGCACCGAATCATCGCCGAATTGCGACGCCTACGCCTAGCGACCACCGGACACCAGCGGAACTCCGACAGCATTGGGAAAGCTGTATCCGTGCACAGACGGAAGAATTGTTCTGTCTGCCCGAAAGACTGTTCAAAATGGACGACCCTATACCAGCAGCCGGCGGGCCATCCGCGCCGAACATTATCACCGTCACCTCGCCAGATGACCCCGGAAAAAACATGGATCGTATGCGAAAGTGGGGGTGCACCACGGACGGAAAAGACCCGTATGCGTTCGTAGAACGTCTCGCGGAATTACAAGAGACGTACTGCCTCTCCGACACGGAACTCCTTCGAGGGGTCACCGAACTCGTGCGCGGAGACGCGCAGATCTCGTACCGTAACACCAGATACCAAATTAACACGTGGACGCAATTCACGCAGAAGTTCATAGCGAATTTCGCCGCGAATCAGACACAGCTACAGCGGGAACGAGAGGCCCGAGAACGAGTGCAAAAACAAGGGGAGCCGTTTCATAAATACATGAACGCCCTCATCACTTTGATGAGACGAGCCCAGATACCCACCACCGATTACCTGGAAACGGTATATGAGAATATGCTGCCGGAGCATACGGTCGTAATCAACCCCGCGTATGTCAAAGATTTGGACGACCTGCTGTGCCAAGTACAACGCATGGAAAGAGCACTCGAACGAAAGAACAAATTGCAGAAGCAATCAGTCCGGGACACCACCGCAGTTCAGTGCGCGGGAAATTTCTCGGGAAACGGATCAAGGGGCCCGTCACAACCGGGCGACCACCGGCCCCCGCAATAAGATACACACCCCGGCCACGGCTCAAATGTCAACCAGGAAGAGAGAACCACGTCGCCGATGCGCTGTCCAGAAACACACCAGTACCAGATATATATCTGCTCCAGACAAAACAGCGCACCGACTCGTGGCACCAGAAAAAGATCGAGGCAGTCCGAGAGAACCACGTCGCCGATGCGCTCTCCAGAAACACTCCAGTACCAGATGTAAATCTGCTCCAGTCGAAACAGCGCACCGACACGTGGTACCAGAGAAAGATCGAAGCAATCCGCCAGAACCCCGCGTCCGTTCCTGACTACCAGATACGCAAGGGGAAACTGCATCGACACCTGTCACATCAGCTCGATTACAACGCACCAACGGCCAGTAACGACTGGAAAATATGTGTATCTGCGGGGGAAAGGGAAGCCCTCCTCCGCCAGTACCATGACGATCCCGACGCCGGACACCTTGGAATCGCAAAAACGATCGTCCGTCTGGCACAAAAATACTACTGGCCCGGTATGTTCAGAGAAGCAGCCCGATACGTTCGTTGCTGTACGAGCTGCCTGCAATATAAGACGTCACTACCACGACGACGTGGACGTCCGCGGAAAAGAATGAGTGCTGTTAACCTCTGTCACAGGCAAACAGCTCCAGATTCGCAGTGCCGATTGCAGCAGCCACTGCAACGCACCAGCGCCATGGAAACCGTACGACCACGGGTAGGGTCGAACACTAGCATTGCATGGGTGATGACGATACCGCCGCTCATGATCGACGGGCACCGCGAGCAAATGTGCCGCTCGCCATTACCAGCGGTCCTGGCGGAGACGACCACCCGGAGACTACAGCAGAGGACAATCCGGCCAATCCTGGCGACGGCAACGCTCACGGGGACCACCACGAGGAACCGACCACAGGGGGTTATCCGGCCAATCCTGGCGACGGCAACGAACCCCGAGCTACCAGAGGAGGAGCAGCCGGGAAACGGGGGGCAACCAGTGGCACCGTGGCGGAGGACGCCAGGAACACCGGCCCCGATCACATACGCCGGAAGGCATGCGCCTTGCCCAACGATCTGGTACCAGCTACCCAACGGCCGCTACGTAGATGTACCGATCCGGTTCGTAGCGAAACGGGAGTACCGAGCTTCACTCGGAGAAGAGCGTTGGATGCTCTTTTTCGACCGAAGCGGACGCCTTCGCCGATGCAAACGCCGGAACCAGCAAGCAGGTGACCGGAAGGGACACGCGCGCCGCGGTCCCCCTCCCCGCGCCGGGGAGGACGGTAGTAATTAAGTTAGGTTAGCATTTACGTTAGGGTAGTATTTTCTTACGGCACCGCGACAGCAAACGCGGACCGCCGAACCACATCGATCAATTTTTTTTTCTTTCTCCTCGCATCGCTGCGCCATACCCGCCGAGCGGGATCAAGGGTTTTTTCGGTTTTTTTTTTTTTATTTCCAGGGAGCGGCTGCAAGGGGATCGAGTTCTTAATCATGACTCGCGCACCGACGAGCGCTGACCAGAGCGTTAGTACGATACGTGATACCCGCGAACACATGTATATACCCGTCTAGTATTAGATTTGCATGGTAATGATACATTAGTAGTATTCCGGTTATATCTAAGTGTAAGACTGTACCTGATGCCACGAAAGTGACCTGTTTTTGTACAATAAATGGGTGCCTCGCTCTCTTACGTTTCGCTGTCCCGAAGGGGGAGGGGGGTGTAACAGACCTGTACGGTGCAGGCTTGTTACTATTAGACACGCGCCGAACACAACCGATCGACGCCGAGGATTACCGAACGCGTCGTCCGCGTACGACGCGTCACGATGCACGATCCCCGCGCTCCAGGCCATATTCGGCGGGAAACGGACGTCGAGGTTCCGCCATCTTAACGGATACGGAAACCCGTTCTCCCCGCACCATTCCGCTCACCACCAACCCCCGCCTATAAAAGGCGATGCAAACGAGGCACGGGTCTCTTTTCCAGCCTGGGCAGCACCCAGGAACACCTTCCTACCTAACCTAGTTCCCACCGGCGTGACAGCATACACGCCAAACAGAGAGGGCAGCATCCCTATCTGCCGCTCAGACAGCATCCTGAGCAAACCTCTCGGGCAGCATCCCGAGAACTCCGACAGCTACCGGAGACGATTAAATGTAGGGGCAGCATCCTCTACATTTGCCGTAGAACCGCCACGAGGATTTTCCCGACTCGTGGCAGGGTTTCCCGACCACTCCTGTCTGAACCCAGTCGCCGGCACAAGCACCAGGTCCACGAATACGCGTCGCGTCGCGATGACCGATCACGCAAGGATCGCCCCTAGAATCACGGGTCCGTAAGACCGTCCATGAGACACAAGGTTACGCGAATGTACGAGCAGTGAGGCCCGTAAAATACATATACACGTTGTCGTTATTTCACGTCACGCGCACCTCGTCCATTTTCAGCTTCAGTCGATTCTCTCGCCGGTAGACGAACCCGGCTCGACGAGTTATTCCAGCACGAGAGGATACGACGCCGCGACGACTTCTCCGTCGGAAGCAGAACCGTTACAAGCTATTAAGAGCTCCGCAGGTCCTGCCAGAGGATGTTAGAAAGGCGAAGGCGCGCACGGTACAAACCGATAGACATATCAATACAATATGGACAGCAGCAAAGGCTATAGAAGGTATAGCACAATTAAGGAAAATTAGGGAGGATAGGCGCATACAGGAGACTGCTACGCAATGTTCTCCCGGCTTTATACAGAAATACATCGCTGAGGAAACTAAAAAGCAGAGAGAGGAGGGGAAAATAGGAGGTAGAAGAGTAGATAAAGCAGAGGGTAAATTAGAGAAAGGGAACAGGGACAAGATAGAGGGGAAAAATAGTGGCAAGGGTAATAGTAAGGGTAAATCAGTAGGGAAAGGCATAGTCGAACACGACAGCGAGTCCGAAGAGGACTGGGAGATAGAAGAAAGGAAAAAGAAAAAACAGGGGAAATGGGAGGAAAAACAGAAAAGGAAAAAAGAACAGGAAGAAGAGGAGAGGAAAAAAGAAGAGGAAAGGAGGAGCAAAACTAGGAGAGATCCCCAACCCAAACTAGAGGCAGTCTTAGTGAAGGCGACCAAGGAAAGGTCCTACGCAGATCTTTTTAAAACCCTGAAATCTCAAGCTTCGGGGAGGATGGAGGGCATACATACGGTTAAAAAGTCGAGAGGGGGGGACTTAATTATAGAGATGCGAAGAGCGGCAAACTGTTGTGCGATGGAAACAACGGTAAGGGAAACGCTAGGAAAGGATTTTAGAGTCAAGAAACTGACCCGTAAAATCACGTTAGAATTTAAAGATCTCGACCCTACGTTCGATAAGGAGGATGTCAGTAAAGCCCTCGCGGAAAGTCTAAAACTCGGTGAGTGGATGGAGTCTGAAATTGAAGTTAGAACGCTTAGGAACGGCCCAGAAGGCTCCAAAATCGCATTGGTTTCGGTCCCGGTAGAAATAATGGAGAAAATAGGAAAGGATATGAGGATTCAAATGGGGTACACCATCTGCAGGGTAGCTAAAGTCCCAAATATAATGAGGTGTTTTAAATGCCATGATATCGGGCACTCCTCATACGAATGTGAGGTAAATAAAAGCGGGCAGGAAATATGCAGAAGATGTGGAATAGAGGGGCACAACATTAACGTATGTACAGCTATTCGCCGATGCATTGCTTGTCACAGAAAGGGTATCAAAGGGTCGAAACTTGAACATATTGCGGGTGCTGGTAATTGCCCGCAATATAGAAAAGAATATGAAGAGGCCCTAAAAAGAATGAAATAAAATTCACAGTTAAAATTCTCCAAATAAATTTGAACCACTGTAGGAATGCCCAACATCTCTTGGCACAGACGGCGGTGGAGCTCAAGGTGGACGTAGTCCTCATTTCGGACCCACTCCACAACCCGGGACGCTGGGTTTTCGGCAGCGGAAACTCGTCTGCAATCTGGGTTACAGGATGCAATGGCCTGGCAAGATTTGAGGACGAAGATGCTAGAGAGGAGGACTTCACCGCCGTCCGGCTGGGAGATTACACTATAGTGAGTATTTACCTCTCACCTAGCCTGACTAACATACAGTACACAAGCAGGTTAGAGAAGATCATGGAATTTGTCCGGAACAAAAAAAGAGAAGGAAGGAAGATAATAATGCGAGGAGATTTCAATGCCCACTCAACGCTTTGGGGCTCCGCTAAAACAAATGATAGAGGCAGAATTGTGATGGAAGAGCTACTGAATGAAGGGATGCACCCCATTAAGCCACGAGGAGGCCCCACGTTCCAACACGGGGCAAGGTCTTCGCACATTGACTTCGTGGCCATATCTAGCTTTAATAAAACTAAAATTCGCTCACAGGTATTGGATCTGGAATCGGACTCTGACCATAAATACGTGCTTACCACCTTAGACGTAGAGGCCCAGATTCCGAGGAAGTGTCCTTTCCGTCCAAAATGGAAAACGAACCAGAAACTGATCGGAAATCTAAAAACAGCGTTCGGTAGAACAATGGAAGAGGAGAATCTGACTAATAAAAGAACATATGGTAAGAGCGACGAGAAAAAATTTCTTCATAAGATCTGTTCTGTTTTAGATGATAACCTCCCCAGAAATGATACGAAATATACAAACGATCTTAAAATCAACGTCTGGTGGGAAAAGGAATTAGGATCAATACGAGACTCGGCGAGATTTACTAAAAGAAAAATACAAAGGGAGAGAGCGAAGATTAGGGATACAGGCAAAGGGACTGAAGAGCTAGAAATCCTCGTTCTACAGTACAAAGATACTATTAAGGAATTGAGACGAAAAATAGCCAAGGCCAAGGGGACAAAGTGGAAGGAATTCTGCGAAGAACTCAACAATGACGTTTGGGGCAAGCCTTATAAGGCTATTATTAGCAAGGTGAAAATGACTACACCCCCGGCGACACTTTCAAGAGAATTTTCGGAAAAGGTTCTGAGAGGACTGTTCCCGAAAATGCCAAATGAAGGGGAAGAGGACCGGGAGCCTGTAGTAGAGGAGGTTGAAAGTGACGAGGTAAATGAGGATCTCACAGTTCCGGAAATTTCCCCTGAGGAAATTAGAACTGCAGCCGAAAAAATTACGCCAAGGAAAGCGGCTGGCCTGGATGGAATGTCCCCTGAAATAATTAAAGATCTGGCTACCTACAGTCCGGACCCCTTCGCGGCCTTGTTTACGGGTTTGCTCAGAAGAGGGAAGATGCCTAAAGAATGGAAAAGAGCCAGAACGGTTCTCCTTAGGAAACCGGGGAAGGACCCGTCTCTGATATCGGCATACCGACCCATCTGCATCCTGAACGCCATAGCGAAATTATTTGAATACGTGGTCAAAGGTAGATTCACCGAAGCTCTGGGAGAACAGCCGTTTGAAAATGAGCAATATGGGTTCACGAAGGGAAATCTACTATACATGCGATGGACAAGGTAAAGAGTGACATCAAGAGATGCATTAAAAAGCAACTTTTCTCAGCTATGGTCGCGCTAGATATTAAAAATGCATTCAACTCCCTGAGATGGAACAAAATTGTAATGGAACTAGAAAGAAGGAACACACCAGAATATTTAATAAGAATTACCAAAGACTATTTCAGGGACAGGGAGATTACCTGCAATACAATAGGTCATGAGATTATTCTAGAAACAGAGATGGGCGTCCCACAGGGATCCGTTCTGGGCCCGTTCTATTGGAACCTAGTATACGACGGGCTTCTGAGAAGAAAATGGCCGGAAGGTTATAGAGTAAGGGCCTTCGCTGATGACATTCTCATCATGATCGAGAGCAGCAAGCTTAGGGTCCTCAGGAATAGGACGGAACAGGTCGCGAAGGAGGTTGGAGAATGGTTAAAGGAAGCTGGCCTCGAGTTGGCTTCTCAGAAAACCGAGGTAATGCTGACTAACAGAAAAACGGTAGATAACAACTTATCTTTCAGGATTAACGAGGTAGACATCCACCCAGCCGACCGGCTGAAATACCTGGGGGTCACGTTTGAGAGGAATGGTAACTTCAGGAAACATATCCAGGAAGTAACGGACAAAGGAATCAAAACTATCGCGGCGCTTTCCTCGGTAATGCCTAATCAAGGAGGACTGAAGCACGACTACAGGCGATTTTATTACATGATCCTGGAGTCCATAGTCTTGTACGGTGCTCCCATTTAGGCGGATGCGGCTTTGTTAGGTAGTAATAAACAAGTTCTGAGAAATACTCAGAGAATGGGATTGGCCAGAGTAGCATCTGCGTATAGGACAGTACCAAATGAAACCCTGGCCGTCCTCACGGGAACAACCCCATGGAATATTAAAATCAGGGAGAGGGCTAATATCTTTGCATGGGAGAGCCTGTTTTTAGAGGACCTTGACAACGAAGGGGACAGAAGCAGAAGACCAAGGCGGAATGCAGCCATGAGGATTCCAGAAGGTGGGTACAGAGATCTATCCCCGACGGAGATGGAATTTCTGGATATGTACGATATACCGGATCAAACTAGAACACTCCCGAATATTGGGGAGTTCCTGGCTGGAAGAGAACAGGAGCCGACTGAGAATAGAAGAAGAGCCATCAAGAAATGGCTGAAACAGGAAGCCAAGGCCCAATCTATGCTAGAGTGGCAAAACGAATGGGATTCGGCGAAAGTAGGGCGCTGGACCTATAAACTAATTCCGGACATCGAACGGTGGTTAAGTCAAAAACAGGGACAACTCAATTTTTATCTAACTCAGGCCTTTACAGGCCACGGGGTTTTTAATAGTTTTAGACACAAAATAGGAAAAGCAGAGGACGATAAATGTTGGTATCACGCGGATCTGACTGACACACCTGAACATACACTATTTGAATGTTCAAAATGGGAGGAGGAAAGGAAGAACCTGAGGAGAGAGCTAGAGATGGAACATGGAAACTTCTCGGCGAAAGGAGTTATGGATAAGATTATCAAAGAAACTAAATATTGGAATAGCTTTTCTAAATTTTGTATTTTAGTCCTGAAGGAAAAAGAGGAGGAAGAGTGGAAATGGATAAGAGAGGTACAGGAGGAGGAGGCTCTCATCAACTCTAACCTTTCTGCCCTTTTTGACTAGATAACTGGAACTGTGACTGGGGCGTATAGAAAAGGGAACTGTCCCGAAGGAGAGACACCTGGTCGTCGGAAGATGCTACTAAAATACGACTAGGAGACCCCAAAGCCAAAGGATGAAGGGACTGAGATGGGCTCGATGAGCGGAACCGGGCTAGGAATCCCTAGGCTGGAGGAATCCCCTGGTTGGCGGCCTCTAGGCAATCTGTCATCTAGACCCAGAGGCAAGGCGGTCGGCATCAAGACTTCAAGGACACCGCACATCGACTTCGGAACATTCAATTGTCGGGATGAATCTATGATTCGAGTATGTACTATAGTGCTAATTAGCGTGTAAATTTCTCTCTCTCTCGTTTGTCAGGAACAACATTAGGCGCTAGGAATAGGAGTTGTCGAACAACTGTGTAAAAAATAGAAATGTTAATTAGTAAAGTAAGAGTGGCTAGGCCGACTCACCTCGAACAAAGGTAGCAGATAGTATCGAATACCGGCCAAGAAGGATAGAGTACGCAGGAGACCAGGAGGGGATGAAAAGAATTTATAGGGGGATATTAAAAAATGACAAAGCGTAGTACGTAGTTATGCGTTTATTACTGCAGTAAGAAAAGGTACATTGTGTAATGTGTAACGAACTAACTGAGATAAATTTAAGAGATTGTAACTCTTCGCAAAGATAGAGCCAGTGCAATTAAGCAATGCGATGAAAAAGATAAATACTACCTAGTAAGTAAAGAAAATCTAACTCATTTCGGCTTAATAACAAAAGCGCAAGAACAGAAATAGGCTTGGCGCACTGGACCTTAAACGGGATAGACAGAGATTAGTTTATCAACTAATAATAGAGATATTTAAAGTATAGCACTCACAGTGAATAACGCTGAATAACAAAGGAATAACGCTACTGTGTTTGCTACGCTGTATATACACGAAATGGTATAGTAATAGAGTTTTCGCGAGGTTACCGACAGATGTTCCAACAGTAACAGTTACCGACGCAAGTGAGGTAAAACAGGTCGCTAAGCTAAGCTATGGCAGCGGGAACGGTGGCCTTAGGTAGGCGCGAATACGTGGCGATAGAGATACAATAAGATGGCGGACAAGATCTGGGACTATTAACAGAAATTGTTAAAACTGTAAATATCCCGAAATAGAAGTAGAGATGAGACCGGCCACGCCGGCACGCCGAGTTTATGGCAAATCCCGAAAAGTTGACGAGGAAATTTCAACATTATTCATCCTACTTTGGCCATATTAGCACCTTAGAAAATTAGGCATTATATCGAAAAAAT
The DNA here is from genome assembly GCF_051020765.1 of Lasioglossum baleicum. Lineage (NCBI taxonomy): Eukaryota > Metazoa > Arthropoda > Insecta > Hymenoptera > Halictidae > Lasioglossum > Lasioglossum baleicum. Next base: position 458,849 of record NW_027469146.1, on the reverse strand, counting down.
TAGGGCAAACAGAAAAATGAATCGATACAAAGTAACAAGCGAAGGAAAATAATAAGATCTGATCAGATGCAATTTTCGCGTATCTCCTAGGATAAGGGAATAATCTGCCAATCTCGATAGAATCAAGACAGAGAAAGCGATATACAGATAGACGGCCAAGACAAGGAGAGCAAACGTTAAGACTGTGCTCGCGCGTTACGAGCGGCGAAAGCCGGGCAAGCGTCTACTCTGGGAATAGCGGCATAGAAAGGCTTTTACGAATCGGGGAAAAAAGGCGCTGATATGATTTTTTAGGGAAAATCCAACGAGGTTCTGTAAGAACTAGAGCATGTAAGGCCCCTCTGGCTTTATGAACAAATTTTGAATCATTAGGGAATGACGCGGGTGGAGATAAAATAATCCGAAATGTAAACGGGGGAGAACTCTTGCAGGCGGGTGGTACGTCGCACGATGCACGTATTTAACATACATACATAGTAATTAATGGGACCACTGGCGGAGCAAGAGACCTTCACCCGTAGGATTATTTTATTTTATTTAAGAAAAGTGAAATGAATAGCGTCTTCTTAGTATAAAAGAAAGGCAGAGGCCAGCGGTCATAGTAGGACGTACAGAGGGAGGAGATAAACAGGGGACAAACAGCAAGTTGAGCACACAAACGATTAGAAAGGTCGTGTTAAACAACTGCCAACGATTATTTTGAAAGCCGACCTGGAGGGGATAACGAAAGGCTACGTTGCTCGCAATGATCCCTGCGACCTCCAGAGCGGTTTCAGCAGTTGAGGTGTTGAGATAGCGCAGATTTCGAATACTCTTTAGAGGTTTTTTCAATTGCTTAGGCAATTTAGTTACGGCGAGATAATTATCAGTGGTGTTTTTCTCCTCTCTCGGTGTTCTAAATAGTGCAGCAGTGCGGTGCTACTGTAGGGATCCAGAGGAGGGAAGCTGGCTGACCAGGCAAGGACGTCTACGTATCGACAAGGAACCTTTAAGTAAAGCAGGGGATTTTCAATCGGAGCAGGGGTCGTCGGGTTCTCCCAGGCTTTGGAAACAAAGCGTGGGACGAGAACGGCGAACGGGCTCCCCCCAGTCTACTCACCAGCCTCCACCCGGTTTTAGAAATAAAACTCGAGGCTGTGGAAGGATTCTTGGTCCGTTCCTTGGCGGTACGCGGGTGTCCGGCCGCTCTACAGGTGTCAGGAGCGAGGTTAGATTGGGGCAGTAAAGGTCAGGTGCGAGCAGATAGGGTGCCACTGGCACGCCCGCGAGCTACAAAGTTCTGTGAAAGTGTCAATAGTGGACGGGAGAGAGGTGATAGGAATTAGATTCTGGCTGAAAAGCCCCGTACTTACAATCCGACGGGAAAAACCAGGTTCGGGCCGTTAATTCTCGGACTCGGCGGCCGACGGCAAAAACCCGGGCCGTTAATTTCCGGACTCGGTATCCGACGGCAAAATCACGGGCAGTTAATTTCAGGACAAGAGTTGCGACGGCTAGTGAAAGTTTAGGGCGAAAAGTATCCGAACTGGTTTACATTAATTCCACACGGTAAAAGTCCAGGGAATCTGTGACAGTTCGGGGACCATTAGTTTTCGGAACTCGGGTAATTCAAAGAATTAAGGAGTACCCTTGAGTGAGGAAGAGTAGGTAAGGACAGGAAGTAAATAGAAAAGTTCGATTTTACAATCTGTGCGTTTTGAAAAAATGTCTAAGAACTAGAAGTACTCACTGTACAGTGAGTACATTCTATAAATTCTGGACAAAATTTTGCTCGTTCCGTAAATTCCCGAATAGCGAGACTTAGGCGAGGTTTCGTCTCCCGACGGGAAAATCGCGGGCCGTTAATTCTCGGACGGAAGATCCGGGCGCAGGAAAGCCTCCGGACAGGAGTGCGTTTTTTATTTTTTTTCTCTTTTAGGCTAGAGACAGAAGAAGTGGCGTGCGGCTAGCGTTTTGCGGCGAGGTTGCGTCTCCCGACGGGAAAATCGCGGGCCGTTAATTCTCGGACGGAAAATCTGGGCGCAGGAAAGCCTCCGGACAGGAGCGCGTTTTTTATTTGTTTTTCTCCTTTAGGCTAAAGTTAGAATAGGTTGCGTGCGGCTAGCGTTTAGTGGTAAAGCTTATCTTTGTAAATATAACGAGAGAGAGAGAGCAGTGGTTGTTATTTTCGTGTCGACTAACAGAAATTCTAAATATAGAGGAAACACTTTCAAAAGGTTAGGTTAGGTTAGGTTAGGTTAGGTTAGGTTAGGTTAGGTTTTCACTAATGCCCAAAATGCACATTCAAGATGAAGGAGGGAATGCATTTGAGTATGAATTATAAATATAAAAAGCTTTAATACTAATGTGGATAGTGACAAAAAAAAAATTGTTCGTTATGTAAAGTTGAATTTTAAAAAGCTCTCTCTAGCCACTAGGTAAAATTTAGTTATAGTATAGGATTCTTATATTAAAGAAAATATACGGACGCGAACAGAACTGCTTAATGCATAAAAATCTAAGGTCCGACGCAGGGAATACCCTACCGACAGGGGAAAGATGTACGCGCTTTGATAAATCTCTGTATAATGAAGAAACTCGCGAATTCCCTAACACACGATAGAAATATGATTTTAACGGAGATAAAAAGTATAAAATTCGTAAGAAAATGTTAAAAGCAAATATAGTATAAATATTCCGACTATAGGAGTTTCATGGAAAATTGTACAATTAGTAACAAATGGTTTAATTATAGGAATCCCATAAAATTTTATTATCGATGGACAAAATCGGTTGCCGTCGCATGAGCCTCGGACGGAAAGTTTCCGGACAAAACCGTTTGCCGTCGCATGAGCCTCGGGCGGAAAATTTTCGGACAAAACCGTTTAAGATTCTACGAAGATGTAAACATATTGCAAAATTAGTAACAAATATATTGAGTATAGGAACCACATAAAATATTAGTTGTGTGGTGTATTCGCACAAGTGACATTAGCGTGTGCGCTGACGTCACGCAGGCGTCGGCAAGAGTCTCGTCGAACCGAGCCGCTCCAAGCACGGCGCTGCTGTGCGGCGGCATGGCTCTCTCTCTGCGCGCCTAGCAAGGACAACACACGTGTAAACCAGAGACGAAGTATACGCATTCTCGACGAGTAGAATCTACTGTTTCTTACTGCTACCTAACCCACGTTCCCCGACTACCTCAATACGTAGCAACTGGCGACGAGAAGAACGACGGAGAAGAGGTAAAGGAGCAGTGGAAAGCGGGACACAGCGAGACGAGCTGGAAGTACGCGACCACGTGCGCACTTAGGAGTAGCCGAGAACTACTACACAGTGTATTTAGTTGGACCTTGCTGTGGGGCGTGCTGTACGAAGCACAAGGAAGTGTGGGTGTGACACCTGAGCACTGGAGAGTCATTGAATGCTCAGGTGCGTAGTCGAATAAAATCCCGAGAGCGATAAAACCGGGCGGAAACAGTGCGAACACGTGCGGTGCGGTCGACCAAGGTTACCCACAACGGCGGACAGTTGTGCGTGGCATCCCGACGAACGTGGTTTCGTGTAAACAAGTGTGGCAACTAAGGGTGACAAAGGCTGTAAACAATAACGGTTAGGCAGTATCACGGCTGACGCCAATAGATGAGTGAAAACAACGAGAAAACCGCTGACGGCATTGGGGATTCAGAGAGGCAATTGACGCTTGGAGCAGCGCAACATCTGTTGAAACCGGAATTAATTCAAGAATTACGAAAACGGGGTGTTGTATGTGGTGATAGCGATAAACGCGACGATCTAAGAGAAAAACTCGTCGGGTTAGTGCGGCAAGAAATCGAAAAGGCAAGGTCCATAAAAGTAGTCGTAGAAGACCCGCAAAACAAGGAGAAAGTGAATCCGACAAAGGTCGGTAATACAGGAACCGGTGTAGCCGCCGAGTCAGACGACGACGACGACATGGCGGAAAAACTAAAGATTGAGTTCAAATTAAATACAGACGACTGGGAGGCGTTCACGGAGAGACTCGAATTACACTTCAAGTTGAAAAAAATCGAAGAAGACATGAAGACTGCGATGTTATTGACAAGTGTGGATGAGGAAGCCTATATCTTGTTTAGAAATTTATGTGCTCCAGCCAAGCCCGCAACGAAAACGTATGCAGACTTGGTTAGGTTGATGTCAAATCACATAAACCCGAAACCGTCAAAGGTCATGGAGCGGTGTATGTTTAACAGAGCGAAACAAGGTGAAAACGAGTCGATAGCCGAGTTTGCAGCGAAACTGCGGAAATTGTCACTGTACTGTGAGTTTAAAGATCTCGACGACGCCTTACGTGACCAGTTCGTCTGCGGAGTTTACGACGAAAACACGAGAATCGAATTGTTCAAGATAACAGACTTAACATTCGATAATGCTTTGAAAGAAGCGCTCGCACGTGAAAGTGCTGTAAAGAATGCTGCAGGCGCTGAAAAAACATTGACAAGGAGTAACATAAAAGAAGAGGTGTTCACCATAGAACGCAATTCCAAGCACAGCGCCAGAGGGAAATGGCCTGGGCAAGATCGCCGACAAGTACAGAACGAGAGGAAGTGCTACTGCTGCGGTGGAGCCGGACATTTTGCAGGCAATTGCAGATACCGAGGTGCGACCTGTCATGGCTGCGGAAGGAAGGGGCACTTACAGAAGGCGTGCCTGTCCAGCAAAGCGAAGACGTCCAACCAGTTCCTGGAAGAAAGAGCTCAGCCGGACTCAGCTGACTGCGACACGTCGACAAACAATTATGTAGAGTTTTACTCGATTAATGCGAACGTAGATGACGTAAGTTACTGTTACAATTTAATTAAAGCTGATCCGAAGTTCGTAGATGTTGAAATTAACGGTAAAGTAGTCTCAATGGAAGTGGACACGGGCACGTACTTTACAGTAGTATCTGAAAGATGTATAGATAAATATTTCAAAGATTGCAAGATAGATAAAGCAGATACAAACTTAGTAAATTATGAACAAAGTCCTATGAAGCCGCTAGGTCAACTAAAAAACCTGGAAGTTAGGCTAAAGGGAAAGAATAAAAATTTGAATTGTTTTGTGTTGCGCGGCAACGGACCACCACTAATAGGAAGACAGTGGCTGGCGGAATTCGGACTATGGCCGTTAAATTTTTCAGATACTACTGGAAATAATAGTATGAATGCGATGTTAAATCTGGATGTAGAAAACGCGAAAGGAAGAATATTAGCAGAATTCCGAGAATTGTTCGGCAGCACATCCGGGTTGTATAATAAAAAAGAAATCAAGTTGCATTTGAAAAAAGACACAAAGCCGGTAGCGTTACGCCCTAGGCATGTACCTTTCGCGTTGAAAGACAAAGTCGAGCGTGAAATCGATAGGTTAGTTGCGCTGGGTCACTTAGAGCCGGTGGAGTCAAGCGAATGGGCTACACCGATAGTCCCAGTTCTGAAATCGAATGGTGAGGTGCGAATCTGCGGTGACTTTAAGGTAACGGTTAATCCACATATTGAATTTACTAAACGCCCATTTCCTAAAATTGAGGACATTTTTAACACACTGCAAAAGGGTTTGACGACTTCACAACTCGATCTTCCGCATGCGTACATGCAAATCCCGGTAGATACAGAATCACGGAATTTGCTGACAATTACGACTCACGTAGGACTATTTAGGTACACGAAAATGACCGAGGGTACGGCACCAGCGCCGGGCGAATTCCAACAAATTATGGATGAATGTTTACAAGGAATTCCAAACACTATTGCATACATCGATAACATTTTTGTAACAGGTCCTACAAATGAAGAGCATATGGAAAATTTGCGTCGGGTATGTAGAAGATTGGAAGAGCGGGGTTTACGGTTAAACAAGAATAAATGTGACTTTTTCAAAGAACGTATAGAAGTATTAGGATTTGTAATAGATAGGAATGGTTTACACAAAGCGAAATCCAAAGTGAAGGCAATGTACGAGGCGCCGCGACCAGAAAACAGTAAACAGCTGGCCTCATTCCTAGGTCTAATTAATTTTTATGCAAGATTTTTGAAACATAGAGCTGACAAACTCAAGCCACTTTTCGACTGCGTTAGTAAAGGAAAATTTGAGTGGAGTAGGGAATGTGAGGAAGCTTTTTGTTGGGTAAAAAATGAAATGATCTCGCCAAGGGTACTCGCGCACTATAATCCAGATGAAAAGTTGGTATTAGCTTGTGACGCGTCCGAATACGGGCTTTCAGCGATTTTATCGCACAAATACAAAGATAATTCAGAAAGACCGATAGCGTTTGCGTCGAAGCTAATTCCAAAGAAAGAAAGAAGCCGTGCAATCATAGACAAAGAAGCGAGTGCAATTGTTTTTGGCTTCATGAAATTTTACGATTTCGTATTCGGCCAAGACATAATATTGCGGACGGATCATAAGCCATTAGAAATAATTTTTGGGCCAAAACGAGGCATACCATTAACAGCAGCATCTAGGCTACAGCGCTGGGCATACTTCCTGTCAGGTTTTAGGTATAAAATTGAGACTGTAAAATCCGAACAGAACGGAAATTGTGATGCATTATCACGCCTACCAATTAACGACAGTACTGATGTGTTTGGTTCGGATTTTACGCCAATATATTTTGTACAAAATAACGTAACTAATTTAGACTGGCGAGCAGTGTCAGAGGAAACAAAGAAGGATAAGTTGTTAAATAAAATAATGAAACACTGTATGTTCGGGTGGCCAAACGAGTGTAAGGATTCGCCAGCAAATGAGCGCAGTTTTTTTACCAAAAGAAATGAAATCTCAATAGAGGAAGGTTGTTTATGTTGGGGCAACAGGATCATTATACCCGAATCTTTGCAGGCGTTTTTGATTGATGAATTTCACGCATCACATCTGGGTATAGTTAAAATGAAAGCATGGGCGAGATCGTACGTGTGGTGGCCAAATATTGATACTGATCTCGAAAATGTAGTGAAAAGCTGTAAAATTTGTGCAGAAAATCAAAAAACGCCACCCCACGCACCAATGACGCCATGGCCTTGGCCAGAGAAACCCTGGGATCGCATACACTCAGATTTTTTAGGTCCGTTCTACGGCGATATGTATTTAGTAACCGTGGATGCGCACTCAAAATGGCCAGAGGTCATTAATTTCGGAAAGAACACGAAAGCGAGCGCACTGATTAAGGTATGGGAAACACTATTCGCGAGACACGGGTTGCCAAATCACTTAGTCACAGACAATGGAAGACAATTCACATCATCCGAATGTAAAGAATTTTTGGAAAGGCACGGTGTCAAGCATAGTTTTTCACCGCCATACCATCCGGCGACCAACGGAGCCGCGGAGAACTTTGTAGGTACGTTTAAGGATAAAGTATCAAAAATTGTTCAAGGGGGGAAGAATGTGAGTTGTGCAGTGGACAGTTTTTTGTTCGATTATCGCAGCACACCCCACTGTACAACCGGTGAAACGCCAGCGTTGCTATTTTATAAGCGAGAACTCCGAACGCGTTTCGAACTGTTAAGACCTAATCGGAGGAACAAGGTGTACGAAAAACAACAGGCGCAGATCGCCGCTCGCCCGCATTCGCGTAATGTAGCACTTGAGCCAGGCGACTCGGTGATGATCGACAATCACGGGACAACTGGTGGTAAACGTATTGAAGCCGTAATCGCCAAAGCGCTGTCACCGTCGACATTTGAAGTTAGAACCGAGACAGGTACAACGATGAAACGGCACACCGATCAAATTGTAAAGCCGGTGCGCCGCTCAGAAAGAATCGCGGAGCGTATGATGTAACCGCAAGGCTCATGTGAAACAGGGGAGGAATTGTGGTGTATTCGCACAAGTGACATTAGCGTGTGCGCTGACGTCACGCAGGCGTCGGCAAGGGTCTCGTCGAACCGAGCCGCTCCGAGCACGGCGCTGCTGTGCGGCGGCATGGCTCTCTCTCTGCGCGCCTAGCAAGGACAACACACGTGTAAACCAGAGACGAAGTATACGCATTCTCGACGAGTAGAATCTACTGTTTCTTACTGCTACCTAACCCACGTTCCCCGACTACCTCAATACGTAGCAAGTTGGAAAAATATGTTGGTTACCGACGATTGGTACAGAACGAGTTACCTACAGTAGAGAGATAAGGCAATTCGAGTCTTGGAAGTATGAACGGTGGCTAATAGCCAGGCGCGAGCACGTGGCGTAGTATGCACATAAAGATGGCGGATTAGAATGCGAGTACTAACACGATTTGTTAAATACAGTAATATCTATGCATACAGAGCGAGTGATGACCCAGGATGTGAACGTGGCGAGTTTCTTGCAGAACTCGAAACTTTAGCGAGGAAAAATCAAGAAATAGCGATCTATTTCGGCCACACTGGCACATAAATGATTTGTACATTTTCGGAAAAAATTGGAGAAATTTGAGAGTTGAATCAGTATAAAGGGTGTATCAAAGAAAATTAACGAGTTTATGTCAGATACATTTCCCCTTAAAATCATTAATAAAGAAATGAATTAAGAAATTCAAAATAATCAGATGCGAGAAAGCCTTACGCGTGCCTCGTACACGCGACAAGGATGCTAAATGTTAAGACTGTCCTCTCGCCGTACGAACGGAAAAAGCCGGGCGCGCGTATACGAGAGAAACGGCGAGTTGGTCCGGAAACGTCTATTGGCGATTAAACGAAAAGTTAAAATAATTATTTGATAAATTTTCGTAGAGGTTCTGCAAGGACTCGCTCGCGGGTGGTCATCGTGTTTCTTTTCGATTGCGATGTTTTTATTGCGATGTTTTATAGAGGCTAAATTTGTAAAGTCAAACATACAAGCAGGTGACTTTTAGCAAGTGAGTTCTTACATCATATCAAGGCGAAGCAGGAGGAGAAAAAACATAGAGACACACAGAAACACACAGTTCGACCAACAAAACAAGAAGCGAATAAGAAGGGGAGGATGGTCATGGAAGAGAAGGGGAAGTGGAGGCCTGTACTGGCCCTCCTCTTCGTATTTCAAATCAGTCGGCTAGGAGTAGTTTTCGAATGCAGACAAGCAGAGTTTTCTATAGGATCTAGTTTTCGGTTATCGAGACGTGTTCTGTAGTGGAATTCTGTGTTTTTCTCTTTCTTTTACGAGATAGTGGTATTAATTAGTTAATAATAATAATTAGCGAATAGTTGGAGGTGAGAGTTAGTGACGCGCGGGCGCAGGGAGCCCAGTGCCCAGAACGAACAGGAGGTGACTCGCGTGTTTATAGGAAAGGTTTATAGGATAGGTTTATAGTTTATAGGATAGATATAAAAATTGATCCCTAGAAGGGCGAGAGTTTTTGGGAAAAAACAAAAGTTAGGAAGGAAGAGGGGCTCACGAGGAGTTCAGAACACCTCAAAAACCCTAATTCCGTGCAATATTAAGGGCGCTGTGAGTGTTCAAAGGTGCATACACCGGACAAACGAGTGCGAGAGAGACAGACATATAGTGATTATACGAGTGCGAAAAGGATAGCGATAGGAATATACGATCTCTATTACGAATACATGCCAGAGAGAGAAACGGTATAGAGAAGGAAAACACGTATTCGCACTAGAGATCGTATTCTAATCGCTATCCTTTACGCACTCACGTAAACACTATAATTCTGTCCTTCTCGCACTCGTTAGTCCGGTATATGCCACTTCAAACGCTCACTGCGCCCTTATTTTTGCACGGAATTGGGATTTTCGAGGTGTTCTGGACTCCTCGTGAGCCCCTCTTCCTTCCTAGCTTTTATTTTTCTAAAATTTTGAACTATAGGCCTGTCCTAAAACTCGCAGTTCACTTCCTATATATTCTAGGCACAGGGCTCCCTGCGCCCGCGCGTCACTCACTCTCACCTCTAACTATTCGCTAATTTTTCACTAATTAATAGTACTATATCGAACTATATCGAAACAGGAAAGAGAGAAACACAGAATTCCCACTACAGAAAGAAAGAAACGTCTCAATAAACGATAGCTAACTCCTATAAGAAACTCTGGTTGTCTGCACTTGAATACTACTCCTAGCCGACTGATTTGAAATACGAAGAGGAGAGCCGTTACAGGCCTCCACTTCCCCTTCTCTTCCGTGACCTATCATCCCCTTCGTATTCGTTTCTTGTTTTGTTGGTCGAACTGTGTGTTTCTGTGTGTCTCTGTGTTTTTCTCCTCCTGCTTCACCTTGATATGGCGAGAGAACTCGTTATCTAAAAGTCACCTGCTTATATGTATGACTTTACAATTTTAGCCTCTATAGAACGTCGCAGTAAAAACATTAGAAACATTATGGTAAAAACATCGCAGTCTAAAAGAAACGTGGTGACCCCACGCGAGCGAGTCCCTGCAGAACCTCAACGAAAATTTATCAAATAATTATTTTTACTTTCCGTTTAATCACCGATAATCTTTTTCAGACCAACTCGCCGTTTCTCTCGTATACGCGCGCCCGGCTTTCTCCGTTCGTACGGCGAGAGCACGGTCTTAACAATTTGCCTCCTTGTCTCGTGTACGAGATACGCATAAGGCTTTCTCTCATCCGATTATTTTGTATTTCTCAATTCATTTCTTTATTAGTGATTTTAAGGCGAAGTGTATCCGGCCTAAACTCGTTAATTTTCTTTACTACACCCTTTATGTTGATTGAAATCTCAAATTTCTCTAGTTTTTTTTTCCAAAATGTACAAATCATTTATGTGCCAGTGTGGCCGAAATAGCTCGTTATTTCTTAATTTTTTCTCGCTAAAGTTTCGAGTTCTGCAGGAAACTCTCCGCGTTCACATCCTGGGTCATCACTCGCTCTGTATGCATGGATATTACTGCATTTAACAATTCGTGTTAGTACTCGCATTCTAATCCGCCATCTTTATGTGCTTATTACGCCACGTGCTCGCGCCTGGCTTTTACCGACCGTTCCTACTTCCAGGACTCGATTTTCCTTGTCTCTCTAGTGCAGGTAACTCGCTCTGTACCGATCGTCGGTAACCAACATATTTTTTCAACTAATATTCTGTGTGCGTGTGTTTCACACACACAAAACATTAGTTATTGGTTTTACCATATGCTTTACCTCCTCTTAGAATCTTGTTTCTGTTTCTAATTTCGTTCCGGGTCTCGTCCGGAAAGTCCGTGGACTCCTGACATGCAACAGCATATCGTTTTGTCCGAAGACTTTCCGTACGAGGCCCGCGCGGCGGCAAACGATTTTGTCCGGAAATTTTCGGCCCGAGTTTCATGCGACGGCAGACGGTTTTGTCCGGAAATTTTCCGCCCGAGGCTCAAGCGACGGCAAATGATTTTATCCAATGATAATACAATCTTGTGTGATTCCTATAATCAGTTCCTTTGTTATTAATTTTACATTATGTTTTTATCTTCATAGTATCTTAATTCTGTATCTAATTTCGTTCCGGGTTTCGTACGGAAAGTCCGTGGACATGCAACAGCATATCGTTTTGTCCGAAGACTTTCCTTCAGAATAGTGTGAATTTTTTAGTTTAAAAAATCAAAAGTATAAAATATTCTTTGGTAGATGAGTAGAGACGAGCCGCCCGAACGCTCATGCAAAAAATCAATTCAAAATTCCAAGTTCAAAATTCAAAAATTCAAACTTCAAAAAATTCTTTCCGTGGTCATGCAACAGCATATCGTTTTGTCCGAAGACTTCCCTTTAGAATAGTGTGAATTTTTTAGTTTAAAAAATCAAAAGTATAAAAAATTCTCTGGTAGATGAGTAGGGACGAGCCGCCCGAACGCTCATGCAGAAAATCAATTCAAAATTCCAAATTCAAAATTCAAAATTCAAACTTCAAAAATTTGGCAAATCCGGTAACTTATGTTACAAGCTAAATACGACGACATATGGTTTTGTCCATTCACCATTAATTTTCCATGAACTCCTATAGTTAGAATATTTATACTATATTTGCTTTTAACATTTTCTTGTGAATTTTAAGCTTTTATCTCCGTTAAAATCCTATTTCTATCGCGTGTTGCGGGATTCGCGTGTTTCTTCATTGTACATAGATTTTTCAGCGCGCGTACTTCTTACCCCTATCGGAAGGGTATTCCCTGCGTCAGACCTTTCGGTTTTTTTTTTTCATTAAAACAGTTCTGTTCTCGTCCGTATATTTTCCTTAATATAAGAATCCTATATTATAACTAAATTTTACCTATTGGCTAGAGAGAGCTTTTTTAAAATTTTAACTTTACATAACGAACAATTTTAACATTATCCACATTGGTATTAAAACTTTTTATATTTATAATTTATACTCAAATGCATTCCCTCCTTCATCTTGAATGTGCGTATTGAGCATTAGCGACCATCTGGGATACTGGAGCCATCGATGTCTTTTAGACGTGCTGTTTCCACTGCTGAAGGTCTGCTCTCCAGGCCGGATCCGCTCAATGAGCCCTGCGCAGCCCTAACCTTTTTTTTTTTTTTTTTTTTATACGAGGAGGGGAAATGCCTTACGCACGTCGTGAGGGACTCGTTCTTATACCCCCTAAAAACCCCTCCTCCTCTAATTCCCTAGTCCTATGGTCTATATAATACCTCTCTCAGCGGAACTGCCTATTCGGCATTACTACGCCAAGCGAGTGACCTATTAATCTATCCATTGTTTGAAGGAACAAACCTACCGGTATTATTAAAAAAAATACATATAATAACTACAATAAGTTAATAATTAAATATTATATACAATTTATATACAATAGAAGTATCTACACATACATATACACATAATAAAAACACATTCATACATACATACACAAGAGTTTATCGTTTTCTAGTTGGGTCTAGATGTCCGTTGGGTTCTACTGGATCTAGCTGTCCGTTGAGCGTTGATATTTGCTTCTCGCCTGCGTCTACGTTCTTCCTGTTGGAGTATGCGTTCTTTTTCTTCTTTATTCGACATAATTCCGTTTATGAATGTCTTTATTTTCATCCCTTTATGTTGGTCCCTTAGATTGGTTATTAGTTCTGACCATGTGAAGGTCCCAATCTCTGATCTTAGCTTTTCCCTTTGTTCCTCCCAGGTTATGCATTCAAGCAACGTATGTTCTGGGCTATCATTCGAAAGCATACATGTTATACATCTTGCATCGTCGCGTTTACCAATCTTTTTTAAATAGTCAGAAAAGCATCCGTGTCCCGTTAATATTTGTGTTACGTGGAAGTCCAGTTTTCGTGGTCCCCATTCCAGCCATTCACCAATTTTGGGGATGAGCGCGTATGTGTGTCTTCCATGGTCTGCCTGATCCCATCTTTCTTGCCATATTCTCAGGGTCTCAGTTTTTTCCTCCTCCTTGATCTTCTTTATTGTCATTTGATATTGATCTTCGTGAGTCCTATCAACATTCTCCGCTTTCAGGAATATGCGTCGTCTTTCTTCCGCCACAAGGGTGAGCGGGGGTATGCCAGCCAGAACGCACAAGGCGTCCAGGGAGGTGGTCCTATACGCGCGCACTACTCTTGCGAGCGCCGTTCTCTGTATTCTGTTTATGATTTTGGCCTTGGTCGGTCGTCTTGCTATTATCGCCCATATAGGTGAAGCATACAGAACTACAGATTCAACAACTCTGTAGAAGAGTACTCGTGAGTGGAATGAGCCTCCGCCAATGTTCGGCATTATTCTCATTAGGGCTCCAGCTACCTTGGATGCCTTGTTAACCGAATAGTTTAGATGTTCCGTATAAAACTGGTTGCCTTCTATCAGTAGACCCAGGTAACGGATCATACGTTGGGATGTTATGATGGTGTCTCCAATTTTCGCATTAATCCCGCGAGGGCATTTCCGGCCCGTGAGAAGAAGCATCTCAGTTTTCTCTTGTGCTAGTGACAGCTGATTCCTAGAAAACCAACGGTTAATTATACACAGGGCTTCGCTGGTAACCCTGGATAGGTCAATAAGGGTAGAGGCTGTGACTGATAGTGCAACGTCATCAGCGTAGCCGTATAAATATGCGCCCTTTGGTAGCGTTATCCTCAGCAGTGCGTCATATTGAATATTCCACAATATGGGTGCAAGGATTGATCCCTGTGGGACTCCTGCATATATTTGGATTTCATTTATTTGTCCCATGCTGTCTGAATATACTATTGATCTATCCGCTAAATAATTTCTCAGGATGTTGAAGAGTTTCTTAGGTAGCTTCCTTTTGGCCAGTGCCTCAACTAGATTTGACCATTTAATAGTGTTGAACGCGTTGCGCACGTCCAGAGAGATCATTGCGCAGTGGTGTGATTTTTTCTTCGCCTCGTCCCATTTCTTAATTACTTCTGAGATGGCGTGAATCGTGCTCTTTCCGCGTCGAAATCCAAACTGGTTCTCCTCGAATTTTATATATTCCATCAATCTGTTTTTGAGGCAATACTCCAAGATTTTAGCTACGTTGGATAGTATGCTTAAGGGCCTCCAACCAACCCGTCCATCCGGGCCGGGTTTTTTTGGAATTAGGACCAATCTGCCCTTCTTCCACTCCCTGGGGAAGTATCCCAGGTTGTAGCAAATATTGACTACATGTGTAAGGTGGGTCCCCGCGATCGACCCTAGTAAATGTACTAATTCGGACGGTAAACCGTCCAAACCGGGGGCCTTTTTCTTGACTGCCTTAATTGCCTCCAGGACCTCGGTTTCCGTGAAAGGTCTGTCGTTATCACTACAAGGTCCCGTTCCTGCGTTCATAGTGGGGCGGTTGGTGTCCAATTCGGGCGTCGTTTGAAACAGAGAGGCGATAACCTCCCTAGTTTCCTCATCCGATAGTGTTGCAGGCGGAGGTTTCCCGGCGACGGTGCTCATGACCCACTTGTAGGGTTTACCCCATATGTCTGCGTCGATCCCCTTTATGAGGGACGTCCAGGATTCCTGTTTCGCTTTTATGATCGCGAGTTTCAGTGATCTTTTATCGTTTTTGTGTTTATTACGGTATTCCTCTATCACTTCGTTTGGTTTGCCCTTAGTCCGTGACCTTTGTAGCATTCGCCGTGAGGTTATGGCAGCTTTCCTGAGTTTCTCTATATCAGAATTCCACCACCAGGCCGATTTCCTCTTGGTTAGAGCTGGATGTAAATCGTGACAGGAATGTTCAAAGATTTCTCCGATGAGTCGAATGTATTCGTCAATATCCTCAATCGTCGAAATGGAGAGAGGGTCGGCTATCTTAGACCATTGTGCGTATAGCTGACTGAAACCTCTTGCATTCAGTTTCTTCTTGTTCTTCTGTATCCTTCTACCGATTTTTCCATCTACTAATAAGAACTCGTGTAACAGGTATCGGTGGTCGGAAGCAGTGAAATCTTCTAGTATGCGACTACTAGTGATCCCATCAGCCACGGACTTCCCGCATAGCATAATGTCGATTAAGGATCTATATCCATTCCTTTCGAAGGTATGAGTACCATCACTGCGTGTAGGAATGAGCTTATAGCTATTGACCATTTCCATAACAACTCCGCCATGATCATCTAGTGAACCGGAACCCCAAATAGGAGATTTGGCGTTCAGGTCTCCAGCAATAATGCATCGTCCCGTGTCGACCGTCTCCAGGAGACTCTCCAGTTCAGAAATCCTGTCCTTATAAAACTCTAGCGTAGAGTTTGGTGAAAAATAACAGGAAACCACGGTGTAGTTACCCAGTTGAACAGCCACTATTCCCTTGCTACTGAAGATATTCTTGATACTGACAAATGATCCAATGGAGTACATGGGGAGCCAAATCGACGCATCCTTGAATCCATCGTTGTGCCAATGGGCAAGTGGAGACCAGGGCTCCGATATAATAACAATGTCGGCACCTTGTTTCATTGCCGTCTGGTTTAACAAGTCTTGGGCCATCTTGCATCTATTCAAGTTAATCTGCAGGATCTTAAACTTTTCTTTTATTTTTTTAGGTGTAGCGGTATCAGCAGGATCCGACTGAGGTATCATGTTTATGAGAGCAAGTAGGTAAGTATATAAATAAATAAATAAATAAATAAATAAATAAATATATATATAAATAAATACGATGCGATATAAATAAATAAGTATATATATAAGATGTATCACAGATGTATCACAGATATGTTTGTCTTGTGGACTAGGTTATAGGTCGACCCGCTATCGGTGAGGCTCTTTCCATAAACGGGACGTTTCTCCTGGGGGTCATTACCTCTTTAGTTTTTTTAATTGTTCTGGCTTCTTCCAGAGCCTTACGATATGCCGGACATTTGAGGCTGCCGTCCCTGTGCCCCTCAATTTGACAGATCACACATTTCTCGTTGTTTTTACAGTTGGTCATGAGATGGTCGTCGTCTCCACAACGGCGGCACAATTTGGATCTGTCTGTGCCTTGACATAGTTTGGCTGTGTGGCCATATTCTCGGCATTTAAAACATTGGAAGACATCTTCCCGTTCGATTACGCGGCATAAGCCCCATCCAACCCGGAGAATTCTGTTGTTTAGAAGTCTGTCAGCCACCGGTGCCGGAGCGATGACCGTAGCGTTTTGCCTACCTGCGAACGCTGGTCGTAGTGCCTTTATGCTTATAGCGTCCTCCGATATGCCGGGTAATTGTATTGTTATTGCTTTCTTTATGTCTTCTGTAGTGACATCTCCGTCTAACTGCTTAAGGTGAAGCACTTTGTTGAGGGAGGAGTTTCTTCCCACTGAGGCTTTGGCGCCCGTGATCCTACTGTTAACCAGGGAGCTGAAACTGGCCGCTTTGGAAGAGTCCCCTTTGATAGTCACTAGGACTCCACCATTCCTACCTTCCTTGACCCCCGTAATCGAATAGCCCTCTTTATCTATATTTATTCCGTTTTTCAGTGTTTTAAGGGTCTCTGCATACGATCTATTGCCGTCTCTTACAAAGACGGTTTCCACCCCTGGTTGGGTCCTCCTGGTGTCGGTCTTGCGCGGACTGCAATGGATGCAGATTTCTACCTTAGTGTCTCTGAATATGGCCTCTATCATCTTTCTCATCTTGTGCGGTTCCAGTAGGTCATGGCATGTTACAGCGATTTTTTCCCTGCCGCATTCCATGATTATGTCCTTAAATTCCACGAGGGATTTGTAGATTGCTTCCATGTCTATGGGACTCTCAATCTTGTCCCTGTCAACCAGGTAAAACACGTATTTGTCCTTTAACTGGCCTATATTTGTATTATGGCGCTTATCCGGGAATCGAGTGACGTTTACCATGTATACCACAGATCCCGGAACTGGTTCTTGTGATTTCAGTTCATTTAGGCCCTGGTATTTCTCCATTATACACTTGTTGAAGTTTTTAAGATTGAAGTCGCAAGAGGTGAAGCAGGCGATGTCTTTGTCGTTTACTGTTAAAATATGGTCATTGGATATGGACGTCCGTAGATAAATATCTTGGCTCCATTTCCTATCTAGTAGGGTGAGAAGGTTCTGGAACCTATCTTCTTCATTCTGCCATTTCTCAAGCTCTTTGTCTTCGAGTATTTCCGGGTCCCCAGTCTGTGTGCCAATGGTCCGAGTCCTGGGGGATACTTTTGTAGGCTCTTCTTCGGTGGTTTGAGTCTCACTGTCTGTTGTGTGTGTGGTTTTGGTATTCTTCTCAGGTTTAACTTTTTCTGTCATTTTTTCAGGTTCACTGTCGGATGATACCACTATGGGGGAATCCTGCCGTATCCTGGTATTGCTGACGGATCGATCTCTAAGGTAAGTATTATTGTTCTTAACTTCTCGCTGCATGTCATTAAAGTGTCATTAAGGCAATTGATAGGGGAGTCGGCTGTCCTCTTCCTCTTCCTGGTTCCATGGCCTGGATTCGAAAATGAACGAGGCCTGGGTGGGGAAGTCCGTGTCTGGATTTTTGTGCTTTCACTGTCTCTTGTTAGGTTGGTAGGTGTGTTTATGGGGCTCCTGGCTAGGACCCTCGTAGGGGTGAAGGCCGAAGTGTCAACCAAATTCACGATACGTGTCTCGTTTGGAGTAGAGCATCCACCCGGAGTTGGTTCGATGTCTCCAGTCTGCGGTCCATCCACTATCGAGGTTGTTTTTTCAAACGACCTGGTTCTGTCAGAGGACTCGCTGTCATTTTTCGCCTGGTTCTTCCCGTCATTATTACTTCCTTTATTTTTTTTGTGGTTTTTCTGTTTTTTATGTTTTGGTTTAATTTTGTGTTTTGATTTTCCATAATCGTCCCACGAGTGTGGTCGGAACTACAAGTCCCTCCAGACAGAGCCGCCTTGCCAAGAGAAGCCCTACGTACTCCGGGGGGCGGGCTGGTGCCCCGGAGGTGGCATGCTATTGGTCCGGTGCACCCACCAGACCCACTCCCGGCGCTCCGCGTTCCCGGGAATGCTCCTTCGCCGCATGCCAGAAACTTAGAGTTAAGGACTTTTTATAGAGGTTTATCCTCCTCGCAGGGCCGGCCGGTAAAGGCAAGCCCCCCCGCTCCGGAACCTTCCGGTTTGCGGTCTACGGACCTGAGCCGACATCTTGCGACCCAGTTCCGACCACTCGCTCCGTTAGCACACACCGCAGTGTGCCCCAGGGTCCACCACGAGGAGGTGGAGCGAGAGGGTTTTAGGATACGGACCACCGCCACTGCAGTCATATCCTTCAATGATTCCGAGTCATCATTGAAGAACCCCGTATCCCTCAGACCCCTGCGCAGCCCTAACCTTTTTTTTTTTTTTTTTTTTTTTTTTACGTAGGAAAAACGCTTTACGCGTACCCCGCCCTCCTGGGGGAGAGACGGGGTTATGTGGGGCTACCAGTCCAGAAGGGACCAGGCCTACCCACTAAAAAACCTACGGTGACCTCCCTGAGCTAGATTGGAGGTGGTCGGGATCTCGAAAACGAATGCGACCGACCACCTCCAGCCCCGGCTTAAAGCCCCAATCCCGGGGGGGAGTGAAGCTCCCCCCAATCAAAACCTACACTATTTGGACCCCGTGCGGGTCACCCACACGGTGTCCCCCATCCCTGGGGTCGCTCGGCTGGGTGCCCCGAGCCCCAGCTCGAGACACCCGCGACCCCCGGAGACCCCCGTCCTCGCTCGGGGAAGAGAACCCGAAGGGTTCCCGCCCGGCCGAGGAGGGAGGTCTCCGCACGCGACAAGGAGGGGACAGAGGCGAGTTCCGGCTCGCGTCTGTCCCCTCCCCCTGTCCCACCCCCCTGGTCGACCCCCGTATATTAAATAAATAAATAAAAACTTATATAAATAAATAAAATAAATAAAGTTAAATAAATAAAATTAAATAAATAAAACAAACACAAAAGGGGGAGGGCAAATCAAGGGGTGGATAGTAAAATAAATAAAACGGGGGGATCGACCGGCAGGCCGCCTCTTGTGGTGGGGGGGAGGGGATTAGTGCTCCTCCTCACCCCCCGCGACCTGCCCACCCCGGGGGCGCCTAAAGGCAGCCCCCCTTGGCGGCGGTGGAGTACTATGTAGTTCCACCGCCGTCGGTACGTCAGCGGCCCCTAGCAGGGCGCCGACGGCCTCGGCGGGATCGCCCCGTCGAGGCCAGCCTCCTGGCGGAGAGGGGGTCGGCCTCCCTCTCCCTCTCCGCTGCCTCCTTCTGCGTGATTACAATCTCGCAGAAGGAGGCGAACGCTGCTCTTGACCTCTCGCTGCCGATCATGTGGTCGACCACGACCGGCAACGAGAGGTCCATTCCCAAAACGCCCCTTAGGTCTCTGCGCGGCGCCGACCACGCTGGACATTCCTCCAGCGTATGCCGCGCAGAGTCCTGGGCCTCCCCGCAGTGGTGACACTGCGCCGTCGGTTCCTTCCCGATACGACACAGATACTGCCCGAAGCATCCGTGCCCGGAGAGCATCTGTGTCGTGTGGTAGGTGAGCCTAACCCTGCTCCTTACCCATTCCTCTAGAACGGGCAGGAGCGCCCGGACAATAGGCCGGTCCGAATTGGCGGAGGCAATCTCCTCCCGCCATCGAACCAGCGTGTCCCGCCGGGCCTGGTGCCTCAGCACTTCGACCTCCTCCCCCTCGGGGGATAACTCTCCACGGCGGATGGAGCAGGCAATCTGGTAAGTGGTTGCCCGCTCCACCGCCATGAGATGAAGGGGAGTCATCCCCGCGAGGAGGCACGCCGCCTCCCCGGAGATGGTGCGATATCCCCGTATGGTCCGAACGGCCAGCCGACGCTGCACGCGCCATGCGTGGCGCATGTTGGCCTGGCTGGCCATTAACTCTTCGGACCACACGGGGGCTCCGTACAGGAACTTACTTTGCACCACCCCCGAGTAGAGGCGACGAATCCTGTCATCGGGCCCCCCGATATTGGGCAACAGCCGTCCCATGGCGGCTGCCACCCCATCGACTCGGGGGGCCATCAGGTCGAAGTGCTCTTCGAAGCACCAGCGGCTGTCGAGGGTCAGGCCGAGATAACTCATCTCGCCTTTCACCTCGACAGAGGCTTCACCTACCCGGATCCAGAGTTGGGGTGGCTGCTGGCTCCGAGGCAATGCGTGTAACCACATTGCCTCGGTTTTGCCTGCAGAAATCTCCAGCCCCAATCTCCGGATCCCACCGACGACGCAGCCCACCGCTGCTTGCGCCAGGCTCAGCGTCCTCCTCCACGTCCACCCCTCGACGACCACCAATGTATCATCTGCATAGCAGATCAGGTGGACGCCGAGGGGAAGGTTTGCCCGCAGCACCGCGTCATAAGCGAGTAGCCACAGGAGCGGTCCGAGGATCGACCCCTGTGGCACTCCGCGGTGCATCTGTTCCCTCTGGATATTGCCGTCCCGGCCCGGGTACTCGAACCACCTGTCACTCAGGTAGTCCCGGATGATCTCCTTGAGGTAGGAGGGCACCTGGTAATACTCCAGAGCCCTCACTACCTCATCCCATGGCAGGGTGTTGAAGGCGTTGGTGATGTCGAGACTCACCGCCAACAACACCCTGCCCTGAGCGACAGCATCCCTCCGGAGGGAGGCGAGACGACCGACGGCATCGACCGTCGAGCGCCCCCTCCGGAAGCCGAACTGGCTGTCGCTCAGATCGGGACCACCATGGTTGGACAGGTGCTCGACGAGGCGGTCGGCAATGATCTTTTCGTAGATCTTGCCCGCCTCGTCGAGGAGACACAAGGGCCGGTACGCAGAGGGAACATCTGCGGGCTTTCCCGCCTTATGGAGGAGGACAAGCCTGGCGGTTTTCCATACCTGGGGGAAGGTTCCCCGGCTCATACAGGAGTTTATCATCTGTATGAAAGCCGGGGCGAGGACGTCCAAGGCCGCGGCCAACACCCGTCCAGGGACTCCATCGGGACCGGGGGCCTTCTTGCCCCCTTCCCGGATCCTCTGGACGGCTCGGGAGAGCTCACTCTCTGTGACCCCGAGTTCTCCGGTCCAGTTGGTATGGACCGACGGGGGCGGGTTCTCTCTGGTTCCCTCCTGGGGAGGGAAGAGTGTACTGAGGACCCGCCCCAAGAACTCGGGGTCCAGCTCCTCTGTAATGGGGGGCGCCCACGGGCGGAGCTTATTAAGCACCGCCTTGTAGGCGCGCCCCCATGGATCCCTTTGGAGGGATCCGAGGAGCTCATCCCAGGCCGCGGCCTTTGCAGCGGCTATTGCACGCTGCAGAGCCATACGGGCCGCCCTATATTCTGCGTAAAGGGCGGCCACTCTCGCCTCGTCGACGCCTCCAACTGGGTGGCGCCGACGTGCGCGGGTGTACTGGCGTCGGGCGCGGACGCACGCGTCCCTCACGTCTGCAATTTCGCCCGACCACCAGTACGCTGACTTCTTAGGAGCGTGCCTACCGGCCCGGGGCATCGAAGCGTCGCATATCGACCGCATGACGCCCCGGAACCATGACACCCCCTCGTCAGCCCCGCGCTCCCTGGGTTCAACCCAGGAATAGGCGAGAGCTGTGGCTCTCAAGACGTCCTCGTCTAGTCGCTGCAGTGCCCATTTCACGGGCGCTGCGTGGGTGATACCTCTGTTGGGGGGCACGTCCGCCTGCTGCTGGGTGGCTTCCACCTCCATAGTGATATGGAGGTGGTCGGAGAGGGACTCCCACTCCGTGGCCACCCGCCAGGCGGACACACGGCGTACGGCCGCGGGGGTGGCCCAAGTCAGATCGACTATGGACCACCCGTTCGACCGCACGCACGTGGGTACGGAGCCCCGGTTTATTAACCGGAGCTCCATGCCCCCCGCCCAAACATCTAGAGCCTCGCCGCGAGGGGTGGTCCTGGGGTGTCCCCAAGCTGTGGACTTCGAGTTGAAGTCCCCCAGGACCAGCATCGGACCGGCTAAGTAGGGTGTAATCATCACCCTTAGCCGGTCCAGATACCCCTCGAACTCAGCGAGGCTGCAGTTGGGCGATATGTAGCAACCCGCGACCAGCAACCTTCCCCATTTGTACAGTACAACCCCTCGGCCCCGCTCGACCACGGAGCCGGGGGGGAAATCCCCGCCCTTACGGGCCCAGATTGCCACGGAGCCCCCAACGTCCCCTGCCCAAGGGGAGGAGTCGGGGACGCTATAGGGCTCCGTGACAACGGCCAACCCCACCTGCCTCTCCGCCAGGCCATGGACAAACAAGTCCTGGGCCCGACGGGAGTGGTTGAGGTTGGCCTGCACGACCGGGAGCGTCCAGGGCATTAAGGTCCCGTTGAATTAAGGTCCCGGTGCGGCCTCCGCACGGCCAGCCGGCTCAGAGGAAGGCGGGGGATCCACCTCCATGATTTCCGTCCCCCCGCCTTCCTCCATGGTCGGTTTGTCGGTGGGCCCCTTCCCACCGACTTTTCGACCTTTCCTCGGGAGCGGGGGGCACAGGCCACTCCCCGCTTTGTGCCCGGCCGGTCTCCCCAGCTCGGTGCAAATCGGGCACCGGGGGGCCGCCGGGCACACATTAGCCCGATGGCCGGTCACACCGCACTTGTAGCACTGGCCGCTACGGTCGACCGTGCTAGTGCACCGCTGCCTGACGTGTCCAACCGCCAGGCAACGGAAGCACTGCAACGGCCTTGCGGCCAGTGCCTCTACTTTTGCGGTGGACCAGCCCACCCGCAACTTTCCCGCGCCCGCCAAAAGGCGGGCGGCCGCGGCGGGGCATTTCAGCCACGTGGTGCCCAACCCTGCTGCCGGGGACTTGATGTCCCCGACCTTAATAGTGTCGGGTGGGCACCCCGTGGCTTCAGCTGCCGCCGCCTTCACCTCCTCGGGGGTGACGGAGTCGTCCAGGCCCCTCAGGCGGAGATCCGCCGTTTTCAGGGGCCTGTTGACCCGCACCCCTAGGCCGATTAGTGCCGCGGCCATTTTTGATGCCAGGGCGTCGGCCTTGGCACCTCCCTCAGGGCCGGGGATCTCCAGTAGAAGACCCCCGGTCACCGCCCGCTTGGTGCGGATTTCTCCCAATCCCAGCTCGCTGAGCTTGATGGCCGCTTTCGCCGCCGCCATCGCCTCCGCCAGAGTGGTCTTGCACCCCTCCGGAATGGACAGCGAAATCGCTGCCGTCTTTGGAGGGGTGGCCACCCTGGGCGGGGCTCGCCCTCCTTTTCCCTTTCCCTGAGGGGCCCCTTGGAGTCCCTTAGAGGGGGGCGGGGGAGGGTTCGCGGCCTTCTTGGCCGCCCTCTTAGCCTTCCGGCCCACAACATCCGCCCAGGTCACCTCAGAGGAGGGGTTGACTGGCACGGTGCGGGCCGGAGCCGTCTTACTCGGCTGCGAGCTGGGGGCGGGGGCACTCTTCTTCTTCTTCGTTTTCTTCTTCTTCTTCTTTTTCCCGTCTCCCGGGCGTGAAGAAGAAGAAGTGCCGGCGGGAAGAGGAGGAGAGGGCTTGGGGGGGTCCGCCGGGACCTTCCCACCGTTTCGAGGGGCAGGGGGCGAGCGAGGGGGCCCGAAAACCGCCTCGCTCAGCCTCGCCTGCACCCTCTTTATGGGCGCCAGCTTGGCATCTAGCAGGGCTCCCAGCTGTTCCAGGAGCCCGCTTGAGCCCGCCCCCGGCTCCGGTGACGGAGGAGGAGGGTCGGACAGGACCACCACCGACTTCCCCGACTGTGTTGTTTCCGCTCGGGGAGGAGATGATGACGACGGCTTGGCGGGAGGGGGGAGAAGCTGCGAAGCCACTCCACTCCTCTTCATTGTCATCATCTCCTCCCTGTATGCCTTGATGGTGGCCTCAAGTTCCGCCACCATCCCCCGCAGGTGCTCGTTCTGCTTTTGCAGCGAGCGTATACGGGCTTCTGTATCCTGCGGGGGAGGGAAGGAGGCTGCCACAGGCAGATCAGCGGTGTTGGGGGGGCCCGGTACTTTTTCCCCCCTCTGCACGACCTCAAGTAGTGCCGCCTCGGCATAACGTGCAGACACCTTGAGGTCGCGCACGTAAGTGCCCTTAAGGTTGCCACTCTTGAGGGCGGTTGTCTCCACCAGGCGGACCTTCTGCAGGAACTCCTGCATGATCTCGCCTGTGGAGAGGCCGCTGATCTGCCTCGCCATCTCCGCCACCGCTGGGGTGGAGTCCTTCTTCCTCGAGATGGACTTCTTCTCGCCCTTCCGACTCCCCGTGGCCTGCTCGTTGTCCGAGTCGGACTGATGTTCCCGCCGGCGTTTGTGGGACCTCCCGGACGCGGACGTGTGGTCCGATCCACCTCCCAGCTGGAAGGTATCGCCCAGCCACGGTAGGTCGTGGCCGGGATTGGCAGTGTCGTCATCGGTGTCGTCGATTATCACCACCGGACCTCCCTTCGTCGCGGCAGTTCTCGACGATTGGCGCGTTGCGCGGCCCGTCGCGCCCGTTGAACCTAATGCCTTATCCACGTCCAGAGATGGGGGGGCACTGGCAGATGCCACTCCCACCTCTGGGACCTCTCCCACGCTCAGAGCATGGGAGGCATCTCCGCTCACGGAGGCATCGCTTGTCGCCATTACTTCTCGGGTGGCCAAGTGGTCCACCAACCCGAGGTCGCGATTGCCGGATGACGACGCCGGGGACGCTCGCGCGACAACGTCCCCACCGCCGGTACTGGGGTATCCCTCCCCTGCACCGTAAACTTTTTCTAAAGGGAACTTAGGCGGTGTCATTTTGCAATAAACTCTCCTACGTGCCCTTTCAGTCGTCATACAATAATCCTTCCCTGGAGTGCACTGCGTTCGTTTTGTACTGCCATACAGAGATCCGTCAGTGCACCCACTCACCCCTCGCTCCGTTAGCACACGACACTGGTATACATCAGTGCCGTGCCCCAGGGTCCACCACGAGGAGGTGGAGCAAGAGGATTTTAGGATACGGACCACCGCCACTGCAGTCATATCCTCCAATGATTCCGAGTCATCATTGGAGAACCCCGTATCCCTCGGACCCCAACCTAACCTAACCTTTTTTTTTTTTTAACGTGGGAAAAACGCTTTACGCGTACCCCGCCCTCCTGGGGGAGAGACGGGGTTATGTGGGGCTACCCGTCCAGAAGGGACCAGGCCTACCCACTAAAAAACCTACGGTGACCTCCCTGAGCTAGATTGGAGGTGGTCGGGATCTCGAAAACGAATGCGACCGACCACCTCCAGCTCCGGCTTAAAGCCCCAATCCCGGGGGGGAGTGAAGCTCCCCCCAATCAAAACCTACACTATTTGGACCCCGTGCGGGTCACCCACACGGTGTCCCCCATCCCTGGGGTCGCTCGGCTGGGTGCCCCGAGCCCCAGCTCGAGACACCCGCGACCCCCGGAGACCCCCGTCCTCGCTCGGGGAAGAGAACCCGAAGGGTTCCCGCCCGGCCGAGGAGGGAGGTCTCCGCACGCGACAAGGAGGGGACAGAGGCGAGTTCCGGCTCGCGTCTGTCCCCTCCCCCTGTCCCACCCCCCTGGTCGACCCCCGTATATTAAATAAATAAATAAAAACTTATATAAATAAATAAAATAAATAAAGTTAAATAAATAAAATTAAATAAATAAAACAAACACAAAAGGGGGAGGGCAAATCAAGGGGTGGATAGTAAAATAAATAAAACGGGGGGATCGACCGGCAGGCCGCCTCTTGTGGTGGGGGGGAGGGGATTAGTGCTCCTCCTCACCCCCCGCGACCTGCCCACCCCGGGGGCGCCTAAAGGCAGCCCCCCTTGGCGGCGGTGGAGTACTATGTAGTTCCACCGCCGTCGGTACGTCAGCGGCCCCTAGCAGGGCGCCGACGGCCTCGGCGGGATCGCCCCGTCGAGGCCAGCCTCCTGGCGGAGAGGGGGTCGGCCTCCCTCTCCCTCTCCGCTGCCTCCTTCTGCGTGATTACAATCTCGCAGAAGGAGGCGAACGCTGCTCTTGACCTCTCGCTGCCGATCATGTGGTCGACCACGACCGGCAACGAGAGGTCCATTCCCAAAACGCCCCTTAGGTCTCTGCGCGGCGCCGACCACGCTGGACATTCCTCCAGCGTATGCCGCGCAGAGTCCTGGGCCTCCCCGCAGTGGTGACACTGCGCCGTCGGTTCCTTCCCGATACGACACAGATACTGCCCGAAGCATCCGTGCCCGGAGAGCATCTGTGTCGTGTGGTAGGTGAGCCTAACCCGGCTCCTTACCCATTCCTCTAGAACGGGCAGGAGCGCCCGGACAATAGGCCGGTCCGAATTGGCGGAGGCAATCTCCTCCCGCCATCGAACCAGCGTGTCCCGCCGGGCCTGGTGCCTCAGCACTTCGACCTCCTCCCCCTCGGGGGATAACTCCCCACGGCGGATGGAGCAGGCAATCTGGTAAGTGGTTGCCCGCTCCACCGCCATGAGATGAAGGGGAGTCATCCCCGCGAGGAGGCACGCCGCCTCCCCGGAGATGGTGCGATATCCCCGTATGGTCCGAATGGCCAGCCGACGCTGCACGCGCCATGCGTGGCGCATGTTGGCCTGGCTGGCCATTAACTCTTCGGACCACACGGGGGCTCCGTACAGGAACTTACTCTGCACCACCCCCGAGTAGAGGCGACGAATCCTGTCATCGGGCCCCCCCATATTGGGCAACAGCCGTCCCATGGCGGCTGCCACCCCATCGACTCGGGGGGCCATCAGGTCGAAGTGCTCTTCGAAGCACCAGCGGCTGTCGAGGGTCGGGCCGAGATAACTCATCTCGCCTTTCACCTCGACAGAGGCTTCACCTACCCGGATCCAGAGTTGGGGTGGCTGCTGGCTCCGAGGCAATGCGTGTAACCACATTGCCTCGGTTTTGCCTGCAGAAATCTCCAGCCCCAATCTCCGGATCCCACCGACGACGCAGCCCACCGCTGCTTGCGCCAGGCTCAGCGTCCTCCTCCACGTCCACCCCTCGACGACCACCAATGTATCATCTGCATAGCAGATCAGGTGGACGCCGAGGGGAAGGTTTGCCCGCAGCACCGCGTCATAAGCGAGTAGCCACAGGAGCGGTCCGAGGATCGACCCCTGTGGCACTCCGCGGTGCATCTGTTCCCTCTGGATATTGCCGTCCCGGCCCGGGTACTCGAACCACCTGTCACTCAGGTAGTCCCGGATGATCTCCTTGAGGTAGGAGGGCACCTGGTAATACTCCAGAGCCCTCACTACCTCATCCCATGGCAGGGTGTTGAAGGCGTTGGTGATGTCGAGACTCACCGCCAACAACACCCTGCCCTGAGCGACAGCATCCCTCCGGAGGGAGGCGAGACGACCGACGGCATCGACCGTCGAGCGCCCCCTCCGGAAGCCGAACTGGCTGTCGCTCAGATCGGGACCACCATGGTTGGACAGGTGCTCGACGAGGCGGTCGGCAATGATCTTTTCGTAGATCTTGCCCGCCTCGTCGAGGAGACACAAGGGCCGGTACGCAGAGGGAACATCTGCGGGCTTTCCCGTCTTATGGAGGAGGACAAGCCTGGCGGTTTTCCATACCTGGGGGAAGGTTCCCCGGCTCATACAGGAGTTTATCATCTGTATGAAAGCCGGGGCGAGGACGTCCAAGACCGCGGCCAACACCCGTCCAGGGACTCCATCGGGACCGGGGGCCTTCTTGCCCCCTTCCCGGATCCTCTGGACGGCTCGGGAGAGCTCACTCTCTGTGACCCCGAGTTCTCCGGTCCAGTTGGTATGGACCGACGGGGGCGGGTTCTCTCTCGTTCCCTCCTGGGGAGGGAAGAGTGTACTGAGGACCCGCCCCAAGAACTCGGGGTCCAGCTCCTCTGTAATGGGGGGCGCCCACGGGCGGAGCTTATTAAGCACCGCCTTGTAGGCGCGCCCCCATGGATCCCTTTGGAGGGATCCGAGGAGCTCATCCCAGGCCGCGGCCTTTGCAGCGGCTATTGCACGCTGCAGAGCCATACGGGCCGCCCTATATTCTGCGTAAAGGGCGGCCACTCTCGCCTCGTCGACGCCTCCAACTGGGTGGCGCCGACGTGCGCGGGTGTACTGGCGTCGGGCGCGGACGCACGCGTCCCTCACGTCTGCAATTTCGCCCGACCACCAGTACGCTGACTTCTTAGGAGCGTGCCTACCGGCCCTGGGCATCGAAGCGTCGCAAATCGACCGCATGACGCCCCGGAACCATGACACCCCCTCGTCAGCCCCGCGCTCCCTGGGTTCAACCCAGGAATAGGCGAGAGCTGTGGCTCTCAAGACGTCCTCGTCTAGTCGCTGCAGTGCCCATTTCACGGGCGCTGCGTGGGTGATACCTCTGTTGGGGGGCACGTCCGCCTGCTGCTGAGTGGCTTCCACCTCCATAGTGATATGGAGGTGGTCGGAGAGGGACTCCCACTCCGTGGCCACCCGCCAGGCGGACACACGGCGTACGGCCGCGGGGGTGGCCCAAGTCAGATCGACTATGGACCACCCGTTCGACCGCACGCACGTGGGTACGGAGCCCCGGTTTATTAACCGGAGCTCCATGCCCCCCGCCCAAACATCTAGAGCCTCGCCGCGAGGGGTGGTCCTGGGGTTTCCCCAAGCTGTGGACTTCGAGTTGAAGTCCCCCAGGACCAGCATCGGACCGGCTAAGTAGGGTGTAATCATCACCCTTAGCCGGTCCAGATACCCCTCGAACTCAGCGAGGCTGCAGTTGGGCGATATGTAGCAACCCGCGACCAGAAACCTTCCCCATTTGTACAGTACAACCCCTCGGCCCCGCTCGACCACGGAGCCGGGGGGGAAATCCCCGCCCTTACGGGCCCAGATTGCCACGGAGCCCCCAACGTCCCTTGCCCAAGGGGAGGAGTCGGGGACGCTATAGGGCTCCGCGACAACGGCCAACCCCACCTGCCTCTCCGCCAGGCCATGGACAAACAAGTCCTGGGCCCGACGGGAGTGGTTGAGGTTGGCCTGCACGACCGGGAGCGTCCAGGGCATTAAGGTCCCGTTGACGCTCCCGGTGCGGCCTCCGCACGGCCAGCCGGCTCAGAGGAAGGCGAGGGATCCACCTCCATGATTTCCGTCCCCCCGCCTTCCTCCATGGTCGGTTTGTCGGTGGGCCCCTTCCCACCGACTTTTCGACCTTTCCTCGGGAGCGGGGGGCACAGGCCACTCCCCGCTTTGTGCCCGGCCGGTCTCCCCAGCTCGGTGCAAATCGGGCACCGGGGGGCCGCCGGGCACACATTAGCCCGATGGCCGGTCACACCGCACTTGTAGCACTGGCCGCTACGGTCGACCGTGCTAGTGCACCGCTGCCTGACGTGTCCAACCGCCAGGCAACGGAAGCACTGCAACGGCCTTGCGGCCAGTGCCTCTACTTTTGCGGTGGACCAGCCCACCCGCAACTTTCCCGCGCCCGCCAAAAGGCGGGCGGCCGCGGCGGGGCATTTCAGCCACGTGGTGCCCAACCCTGCTGCCGGGGACTTGATGTCCCCGACCTTAATAGTGTCGGGTGGGCACCCCGTGGCTTCAGCTACCGCCGCCTTCACCTCCTCGGGGGTGACGGAGTCGTCCAGGCCCCTCAGGCGGAGATCCGCCGTTTTCAGGGGCCTGTTGACCCGCACCCCCAGGCCGATTAGTGCCGCGGCCATTTTTGATGCCAGGGCGTCGGCCTTGGCACCTCCCTCAGGGCCGGGGATCTCCAGTAGAAGACCCCCGGTCACCGCCCGCTTGGTGCGGATTTCTCCCACCCCCAGCTCGCTGAGCTTGATGGCCGCTTTCGCCGCCGCCATCGCCTCCGCCAGGGTGGTCTTGCACCCCTCCGGAATGGACAGCGAAATCGCTGCCGTCTTTGGAGGGGTGGCCACCCTGGGCGGGGCTCGCCCTCCTTTTCCCTTTCCCTGAGGGGCCCCTTGGAGTCCCTTAGAGGGGGGCGGGGGAGGGTTCGCGGCCTTCTTGGCCGCCCTCTTAGCCTTCCGGCCCACAACATCCGCCCAGGTCCCCTCAGAGGAGGGGTTGACTGGCACGGTGCGGGCCGGAGCCGTCTTACTCGGCTGCGAGCTGGGGGCGGGGGCACTCTTCTTCTTCTTCGTTTTCTTCTTCTTCTTCTTTTTCCCGTCTCCCGGGCGTGAAGAAGAAGAAGTGCCGGCGGGAAGAGGAGGAGAGGGCTTGGGGGGGTCCGCCGGGACCTTGCCACCGTTTCGAGGGGCAGGGGGCGAGCGAGGGGGCCCGAAAACCGCCTCGCTCAGCCTCGCCTGCACCCTCTTTATGGGCGCCAGCTTGGCATCTAGCAGGGCTCCCAGCTGTTCCAGGAGCCCGCTTGAGCCCGCCCCCGGCTCCGGTGACGGAGGAGGAGGGTCGGACAGGACCACCACCGACTTCCCCGGCTGTGTTGTTTCCGCTCGGGGAGGAGATGATGACGACGGCTTGGCGGGAGGGGGGAGAAGCTGCGAAGCCACTCCACTCCTCTTCATTGTCATCATCTCCTCCCTGTATGCCTTGATGGTGGCCTCAAGTTCCGCCACCATCCCCCGCAGGTGCTCGTTCTGCTTTTGCAGCGAGCGTATACGGGCTTCTGTATCCTGCGGGGGAGGGAAGGAGGCTGCCACAGGCAGATCAGCGGCGTTGGGGGGGCCCGGTACTTTTTCCCCCCTCTGCACGACCTCAAGTAGTGCCGCCTCGGCATAACGTGCAGACACCTTGAGGTCGCGCACGTAAGTGCCCTTAAGGTTGCCACTCTTGAGGGCGGTTGTCTCCACCAGGCGGACCTTCTGCAGGAACTCCTGCATGATCTCGCCTGTGGAGAGGCCGCTGATCTGCCTCGCCATCTCCGCCACCGCTGGGGTGGAGTCCTTCTTCCTCGAGATGGACTTCTTCTCGCCCTTCCGACTCCCCGTGGCCTGCTCGTTGTCCGAGTCGGACTGATGTTCCCGCCGGCGTTTGTGGGACCTCCCGGACGCGGACGTGTGGTCCGATCCACCTCCCAGCTGGAAGGTATCGCCCAGCCACGGTAGGTCGTGGCCGGGATTGGCAGTGTCGTCATCGGTGTCGTCGATTATCACCACCGGACCTCCCTTCGTCGCGGCAGTTCTCGACGATTGGCGCGTTGCGCGGCCCGTCGCGCCCGTTGAACCTCCTGCCTTATCCACGTCCAGAGATGGGGGGGCACTGGCAGATGCCACTCCCACCTCTGGGACCTCTCCCACGCTCAGAGCATGGGAGGCATCTCCGCTCACGGAGGCATCGCTTGTCGCCATTACTTCTCGGGTGGCCAAGTGGTCCACCAACCCGAGGTCGCGATTGCCGGATGACGACGCCGGGGACGCTCGCGCGACAACGTCCCCACCGCCGGTACTGGGGTATCCCTCCCCTGCACCGTAAACTTTTTCTAAAGGGAACTTAGGCGGTGTCATTTTGCAATAAACTCTCCTACGTGCCCTTTCAGTCGTCATACAATAATCCGTCCCTGGAGTGCACTGCGTTCGTTTTGTACTGCCATACAGAGATCCGTCAGTGCACCCACTCACCCCTCGCTCCGTTAGCACACGACACTGGTATACATCAGTGCCGTGCCCCAGGGTCCACCACGAGGAGGTGGAGCAAGAGGATTTTAGGATACGGACCACCGCCACTGCAGTCATATCCTCCAATGATTCCGAGTCATCATTGGAGAACCCCGTATCCCTCGGACCCCAACCTAACCTAACCTAACCTAACCTAACCTAACCTGACCTAACCTGACCTAACCTAGCCTAACCTAGCCTAACCTAACCTTACCTGACCTGACCTTTTTTTTTTTTTTTCGTGTGAAAATGCATTACGCATACCTCGGCATCCTGGGGGATAGCCGAGGTTATGTGGGACTCTCTTCGGGTGGGGGTCGACTCGCAAGCGACTCGATCCCCTCCCGAGGCCTACCGCACTAAAAACACACGCCCTCCTAAGCTACAGGGGAAGTGCCTGGATCACGCGAGTATTCAACAGGTCACTTCCCAGCATTACAATCATCCCGCGAGGGAGGGGTTAACCTCCCCCGCACCCTAATCTAACAGACCCCGGGCGGAGGGACCCGCCCGGTGTCCCCGTCCCTGGAGCCTTCGAATTGAGCTTCCCGAGCCCCAGCTCGGTCCACCCACAGCTCCCGGTGCCCTCGTGCACTGCTCGAAGCGGGGAACCCAAAGGTCCCCGCTCCAGCCAGGGCAAGAGGGCGCCGACACCGGTAAGGGAAGGTCGTCGGAGGCGCATCCGAAACGCCCCGACCCTCCCCACCCCACCCCCCACGCCACCCCAGAGCTCGGCTCCGGGATGGCCAGCTCCCCAACAAGAATCTAAGGGAGCCGGACCATCCCGGGAGAAGTTAAACTTCTCCCTAGGGCCGGGGTCAGCTTATACCCCGGACCCTCTCCTGAACCTCCCCCGTTCCAGAACGGGGGGATATCCTTTGACGCGAGGAACCTCGGGCCCTCCCCCCAGACACCGCCCCCCGACGGGGCACAGGTTGACGCGGGGGCCCAGAAACCCCCGCGCCAACCCCCTCATCACTACTCCCCCCTGGGGACACGGTCGGGCGCGAGGTGGATCCACTCCGCGCCGCCGAAACAACTCCCGCTCCTCTGCAACGACGAGGAGCACGACGACGCGAGGGTCGACCTCGCGCTCACCTCCTTCTTGCCGAGTTTGGGTCCGCCTCCCGAGCTCGCTCAGCGACCTCCTTCCGCGACATGACCTCCTCGCAGAAGGAGGTCACCGCTCTCCACGACCTCTCGCTCTCGATCATACGGACCAATACAACCGGGAGCGAGAGGTCCCACCCTTCCACTGCAAAGCAGAGGGCACGGCGCGGTCCAGCCCAAGCACGGCACTCCTCCAACGTGTGCCGCGCCGTGTCCACCTCCGCATCACAGTGGTGGCATTGTGCCGTCGGCTCCCGCCCCATCCTATGCAGATACTCCCCGAAACATCCATGACCAGAGAGTACCTGCGTGAGGCGGAAGGTCAGTCGTAGCCGCATCCTGCACCATTCGTCAAATATGGGCAGGATGGCCCGCACGGCTGGACGACCCGAGGAGGCGGCAATCAATTGCCGCCTCCAACGGTCCAACGTGTCCATCCGGGCCTGGCGCCTGCGCTCCTCGATCTCCTCGTCCTCCGCAACCGTTAGTTCCTCCCCATAGGGGCGGCGAGCGGAGCAGGCAATGCGATACATCGCAGCCCGCTCCGCCGCAGCCAAGGTGAAGGGAGGAACCACGGCGAGGAGGCCCGCCACCTCTCCCGAAATGGTACGGTACCCCCGTATGATCCGCTGGGACAACCGGCGCCGCACTCTCTCCAAGAGTGTCTGGCTGTAGAGGCGCCTCTCTGTAGAGGCGACGTACTTTCAAGCCCGGCCCCCCGAGGTTGGGCAGCAGCCGCCCAAGGGCGACCGCTGTTATCTCTATTCGGGGGGCCAAGAGATCGAAGTGATCATCAAAGCGCCAGCGGCTGTCGATAATCAGGCCCAAATACTTCATATTGGGCCTGATATCGACATCCGATTCTCCGACACGGACCCGGAGCTCATGCTCAAGCGGCGAACGCCGCCC